>NW_027784221.1:0-3448 GCF_054177405.1 Leptonychotes weddellii | reverse complement strand
GTGCCTGGGTGGCTCAGTTGGTTAAGCGACTGCCTTCGGCTCAGGTCATGATCCTGGAGTCCCTGGATCGAGTCCCGCATCGGGCTCCCTGCTCGGCAGGGAGCCTGCTTCTGCCTCTGACCCTCCCCCCTCTCATGTGCTCTCTCTCTCTCATTCTCTCTGTCTCAAATAAATAAATAAAATCTTTAAAAAAAAAAAAGTGTTGGTATTTGAACCACAGGTTCCTCTCTCTGGAGAACTGGGCCTATTTTATTAAAGTAATCACCGGCTGTGTAGCTTTATTGGTCTTACAATGAGTAGTTTAGAAAATAGGTAGAATAGTTGATATTGTTACCAAAATGGGTGTGGCATACAATTTTAAGGAATGATATTACAAAATTCCGAGGTCTTCTTGAAATATGTGCTCTTAGAATCCATATGATTTGATTTCAAATTTCTAAACAAAATTGTATTTCAGATAGGATCTATATTTAGTTTAGTTTTGTTCTGTCTTCTTTCCCTCTTTCTCTTTTTCCCCTCTTTATCAACTTCTCTATTAGAATCTGTTACACTGAAATCTCCCTGGTAGGCACCCAAGGCAGGAAGGGCTATCTGACCTCATTTGCATGGGAGGTGACACTGTTCTCTCTACTCCAGGTAAAACCAGCTGGGAACTTCCCAGCTTGACCCTGATGTAAAATTCACAAGTGCTTATGTTGCAAGTTCCGCAAGAGAAATAAAATGTGAATCTTTGTCCCCTTCAGACCAGTAATTAGTAGAGGAACTCAATTTATAACTTCAGGGGGTTCCATGTAACTGTCAGCTTGCAGCAGGAAGCATTTCTGTTCCTCTCTTTCACTCACAATTGAACCATGCAGGCTTTCATCTGGTAGAAAAGAGCTTTGTTCACTGTTACTATTACTTGTTAAGCTCCTTATGGTGTATATAATTGAATGATTTGACTAACCCCAGCACACTCCTTTGTATGTATCTAGGGGAGTTACCACAGCCCATGGCAGTTTATAAAATTTCTTTTAAAGTTCTACTTATTTTATATATCTATAGATATTTAGATCTATATATTAATGGATTTATGAGTATGTTTTCTAAATACTCCTTACATAAAATTCCTAAGCACAGAAGCATTTTGACAAATCCTTAGTTTCCATTGTATATAATGATTAAATAAGTTCTATGGAAACCAACTCAGTCTTTCTTAATGGTGCTTGTAGATGTATCCTGGATGCCAGCTGCATCTGCCTTGAGCCCTTCAGATCTACCTAGGATGGTTTCCAAGACCTATTCTACCCTCTCTCCCTTCTATCTTTCCTTCCATTCTTCTTTTCTTCTTTTCCCTCCCTCCTTTCTTCCTTCCCTCATTTATTTAATAAGCACTATTGAGTGCCCCCCCCCGTGGGTACTTTTCTATGTGATGGGGATACAGCAGTAAATAAAAAAGGCAAAAATCCCTTTCCTTCTGGGGCTTATGTTCTGTTAAGTAGAGACAAGCATTAAAGCAATTATTAACACATGTAGTATATCAAATGGAGATAAGTGCCATTACAAATAAAGCTAGAATGGAGGTATAAGTAGTGTGGGGGGCAGGTGAGGCATGGGAAGGGAGCTGAAATTTTAAAATGAGTGAATACAGAAGGATTCATTGGGAAGCGAACTTTTGAGCAAAGAACCTAAGGGAGTGAAGGAGCAAGCCAAATGGATATTATGGGACAAGGATATGGGCATATAGGCAGAGGGAACAAAGTGCCCAGACTTGGAGATGGGAGCTTGTTGCTCTATTTGAGGGACACAAAAAGGCAAGTAGGCAAGTATGACTAGAACAGAGTGAGTAAGTGGGTGAGAAGGGAGATGAGGTCAAGGAAGGAGTAATGGGTGGGTAGCAGATCATATAGAGCCAGTAGGCCATGGTAAGGACTCTGGCATTTTCTTTTTTCTTTTCTTTCTTTTTTTTTCTGGGTAGATGGAAATCTATTGGTCAGTTCTGAATATAGCCTTCCCAACAATACTAGCTCCCAATGTCAGTAGTGCTGAGGTTGAGAGACCCTGATGAGGGGAAAGGGCAGAGCATGAAAAACAGATAAGAGGCCCCAGCAAAATTCAGGCAAAATATGATGGTTGCTTAGATTAAGATGTTAACAGTGAGGTAGTTGGAAGTGGTCCAATTCTTGATATATATTGAAAACAGAGACAAAAATATTTGCCGATGAACAGAACGTGAGATGTGAGGGAGAGAGACCAAGGACAGCTCCAAGGGTTTTTGTTTTTTGTTGCTTTTTTTGGCTTGAGAATGAGAAGGATGGAATTACCTTTTACTGAGACAGAATGATTGTGGAAGGAGATGATTTTTGAGACTGATGTGTCTGTTAAACATTTAAGTAGCACCTTGATGTCTGAAAGGAATTCAACTAGACAGTTGAATTTATAGATACGGAGTTTGGGTGAGTAATCTGGCTAGAGATATCCATTTGCCAGCATATGATGATATAGATGGGCTCTCCAGGGCTGTGAGAGCAGATAGAAAGGAGAATAGGAACAAGGAGAGACTGATCCAGTGTTTAGATGTTAAGGACATTAAGAGCCAGTAAAGGCTACGGAGAAGGAGCACCTGGTTGAGACACTAAGAAAACAGGTATCTACAGTTTCTGGGTGTCTAGTGATAGATGAGCAGATGGTAAATTGTGGAAAGTCAAGTTGGATGGAGACTGAGAATTGACCATTTACTGGTCCTAGCCATGTGAATGTCAGAGTGACCTTGACAAGAGCAGTTTCAGGGCAAAGGTCTGTGAGTGTGTTCAGGAACAAATGGAGGTGAGGCTGGGAGGGGAAACTGACTAGAGTCAGTGAGTTTAGACCATAGATTGGCACTTCTGAAAATTCCCCATGGGGACTATTCTTCTGGGAATAGAGGGGAAGGGAGAAATATTTGTATTCATTCTATCTAGTACTGCTCACTTCTGGATAAGAGCTGTTTCTTTGAACTGGTAGCTGGCAGATCTGTTCTTGTCCCAAACCATGTCAAGGGAGACATGGAACTTGCCTTTCTTTGATTTGCATTAGAAAACCAAAAATCAGAACAAGTAAGAAAACTCTCCATCCCTTAACCTGATACTACTGAAGCTTGGGAGGTGCATGCGTGAATGCCAGGGTGTTACATTGCAAAAACCAAAATGAAACCAAGCAAACTCATAAAATATTGGATCTTCCTTTCCTTAAAAGTCACTTTGCTGACTTGCACAATTCACAGCGCTTACCAGAGCACATACCCTCCCCAGTGTCTATCACCCAGTCACCCCATCCCTCCCACCCCACCCCCCACTCCAGCAACCCTCAGTTTGTTTCCTGCAATTAAGAATTCCTCGTATCAGTGAGATCATATGATACATGTCTTTCTCTGTTTGACTTATCTGTACCTCTGAAACAAATAATGCAATATATGTTAAGAAAAAAAAAA
>NW_027784220.1:0-289 GCF_054177405.1 Leptonychotes weddellii | reverse complement strand
TCCCTCTGGCCAGCCGGCACAATCCTCCGCCCTGAGCCCCCAGCCGGAAGCCAGAGCCCGGACGACACCTCGCCGTACCACCCCTCAGGATGTTTCACTTGGTTTTGAAGACTTTCGCACCTTGACATTGTCTGGACCCCATGATACTCCATATGTAGCAGTGAGGTGAAAAGAACACACCGTGGGGCTGATTTTCCACCTTCAGGCTCCCCTTGGACAAACGGGGAAGTGCTCAGCCCTCCCAAGTCCACACGGCTGGATTCCACGGCCGCTCCCAGGTCCCCCCAGG
>NW_027784219.1:0-289 GCF_054177405.1 Leptonychotes weddellii | reverse complement strand
GGGCTCTGGCTGATCCAGCCTGAAGGCACAGCGCTAGGCTAACTCTCCCTGTCAAGCTCTTCCTTTCATGAAGCCCAGGCCAGGCTCCGTCAGCGACATCGTACAGGCATTATTTCGGTTGGTGTGGGCTCGGGGGCTCTGCAGGGTCAGCTGGCACACCAGCTGCTGATCTTCACAGAGCCCCTTGCCTGCTGGGGGAGGCAAATGAGGACCCCAGAGAGGACCGGGCCATTTTCAAGGCTTCTGGTTAAAAAAAACAAAAACAAAACAGTCAGAGCACGGCTCCGTC
>NW_027784218.1:0-289 GCF_054177405.1 Leptonychotes weddellii | reverse complement strand
GACTACATAAGAACACAACAGCTGTGAATTCTTCCCTCCTGAAACGTAAATATGGTCTGATTTTCTTTCTCGTTTCTCCTCCACATCATTCTGCACGTTGAAGTTATGTTTAAATATGTCTGCTTCATTTCTCTTACATTTCACTGAACAAAGTAACATGTAAACCCATGCTATACTATTAGAAACTGGATTTCATATCATGAAAAATGAAAACCTGTTTTGGTGAAAACGTTGATGCTGCTTTCTTAATATCTGTTACTTCTGCTTGTGCTCTGTAGTTTTTATATCA
>NW_027784217.1:0-289 GCF_054177405.1 Leptonychotes weddellii | reverse complement strand
TTATTTATATTGCATTAAATTTTTTTATGTTACATAGATCTCTATGTCTATGCTTTTATTTTTTTAAGATTTCATTTATTTGAGAGAGAGAGAGAGATAGAGAGAGAGAGCCCATGGCAGGGGGAAGAGCAGAGGGAGAGAATCTCAATCAGACTCCATACCGAGCACAGAGCCTGATATGGGGCTCGATCCCAGGACCTGAGATCATGACCTGATCTGAAACCAAGAGTCAGCCGTTTAACCGACTGAGCCACCCATATCTTGATGCCCCTATTTCTTTTTTTTTTTT
>NW_027784216.1:0-289 GCF_054177405.1 Leptonychotes weddellii | reverse complement strand
CATTACATTCCAGACTATTTCAGAAATCTGGCTCTATTATGATTCACCTTGAAAATCAACTGGGAGACATTTCCACATGTTGTACTAAGTTAACAATGAATTCTGGGACAGGCAAAAGTAAGAAAAGTTAGAAATTAATTTTCAGTAAAGATTTTGAATATATGTGAGACCTTCAACCAAACCAGAAGGGCTTTAGGGAACCAGGAAAAACCTGTATATTACCAGCCCATATCTCCATCCATCATTGCCCTCTCCCCAGCAAAATATCCTTTGAAATTTAAGGAAATAT
>NW_027784215.1:0-289 GCF_054177405.1 Leptonychotes weddellii | reverse complement strand
GTTAAGAAAATGTGCTAAGCTACAGGGTATTTACCCCAAAGATACAAATGTAGTGATCCAAAGGGGCACATGCACCCCAATGTTTATAGCAGCAATGTCCACAATAGCCAAACTATGGAAAGAGCCTAGATGTTCATCAACAGATGAATGGATAAAGAAGATGTGGTATATATATATGTGTATATATATATATATATATACAAACAATGGAATATTATGCAGCCATCAAAAACAATGAAATCTTGCCATTTGCAACGACGTGGATGGAACTAGAGGGTATCATGCTGAG
>NW_027784214.1:0-289 GCF_054177405.1 Leptonychotes weddellii | reverse complement strand
GCTTGATGCTTAGGGCACCTGGGTGGCTCAGTCAGTTAAGCATCTGCCTTCAGCTCAGGTCATGATCCTGGGGTCCTGGGATTGAGCCCCGCTTCGGGCTCCCTGCTCAGTGGGGAGTCTACTTCTCCCTCTCCCTCTGCCCACTGCTCCCCCTGCTTGTGCTCTCTCTGTCAAATAAATAAAATCTTTAAAAAAAAAAAGCTTGGTGCTTGAAGAACTGAGGAATTCTGAATGTTCTTCCTTTGTTTGAAGTAAGCAAGCATATGGGAGACTCTTTGAAACTGGTTTC
>NW_027784213.1:0-289 GCF_054177405.1 Leptonychotes weddellii | reverse complement strand
TGATCTCCATTTCATAGCCAGGACTTTGGGCAAATTATTCAACTGCACTGTGCCTCAGTTTCCTCATCAATAAAATAGAAATAGAAATACTCCCTACCTCAGGGTGCTGCTGAGAGGAGTGAGTAAACCTAGTTCAAGGAGCTGGAACAGGATGCAGTATGGCAGGTGTGAGACACGCCGTGAGTTATTTGTATTATCAGCTATTATTCCCCGGGAAGGTGGGGGCGGCCAGACACTTGATTTTTTTAATAAAGATTTTATTTATTTATTTGAGAGAGAGAGAGCACAA
>NW_027784212.1:0-289 GCF_054177405.1 Leptonychotes weddellii | reverse complement strand
TGTTAATAAAAAAGTGGTATTTTGACAACAACCAATTTATATTGAAATGTAGTTTTTTTTTATTGAAATGTAGTTTAATTTAGATATAAAATATACATAAACATGGAGGAATGATTGATAGAATAGAAAGAAACCCTGTGACATTACATGTCCCTTCTCATGTTTGTTTAGATAAGGATATGCTAATTATTTGACCAGACCTGAGTCATACATCCCTATACTGAAAGCATTTTCTCATTTCAAAACCATTATTATGTGTAAAATTGTCTGGCATATGTATGCAATGCTT
>NW_027784211.1:0-289 GCF_054177405.1 Leptonychotes weddellii | reverse complement strand
CTCTCTTAGATTAGCTGAGAACGGAGATCCCATGTGTTCTTTATTCAAAGTCCCAGTCCAGGGTGAAGACCCTCTTGTGGATAGAGTCCTCTTCCAGGTATCCTCTGAGGTAGGCTGGGCCTTCCAGCTCACACCTGTGCCTAATCCATCCTGATTCAGCACAAATGGTTTCTGTTCCTCCCTCAACCGCTAACTCCCTGGGGTGTGTATGGGCGGCCCATCCTACACTGGTCCATGGGGAACTCTGGGAAGCAGCCCATCCAAGAGGTCACCAGGCCCCTCTCACCAA
>NW_027784210.1:0-3449 GCF_054177405.1 Leptonychotes weddellii | reverse complement strand
TACATTCTTCACCCAGCCTTTCATATTCCTCTCACCTGTATCAGTTGCTGTAATTGATTTTCCTCTATTTCTGTTGACGTGAAACTATGCTTTAACTCTTAGTTATTTAGGCAAAAATGTGTGCTTGCTTTATATTAATAGTTCTCAAATAAAGATCAGGTTGGGGTCCCATTCAGAATCAACTGTAGAATTTTTTTCTAAACGTACCTTTCCTCTTGTATAAGTTAGTGTATCATATTTGGTTAACTTAAAAGTAAGTTATGTCTCCGGGTTTTGTTTTTTTGTTTTGTTTTTTGTAAGCCTAGGGAGAAGTAGTATCATGGCTTAAAACACACTCATGCTAAAGATATCAGAAAGTTGATTGCCTGAAAACGATAATATTTATTCGATACAGGAAGTAATGGTGGAAACTCAGTGACTGAGGACAGAAGTTCTGAAGCCTGACCGCCTGGTGGAAATCCTTGCTTTACTACTTCTGTGACCTTGGACAAGTTACTTAAAAGTTACTTAATTTCTCTTGTCTTTGTTTCCTTGTCTGTAAAACAGTAAAAATCCTTAAAACAATGCCTGGGCATAGTAAGCACAGTATAAATGTTAGTGAGCTAGTAAAAGTAAGTACCTTCTAAAATACCCTTCACCTACCTAGAACTATACCTCCAATTTATTCTCACAAGAATGTTCAAGAAGCATCTCTACAATTTATAGCCGGTGATGGTTTCTTAGTTATTATGGTCAATCTTACAAGATTAAATATCATGATCACCTTATATGATTAAATAATATAATGGAGTATGCACAATGAAATAACAAAAGGAGGTAATAAATGTAAGGTACCCAGCATAGTCCCTGGCATGCATGTGTATATAACCACATATTTATTACTTCATTTTTTGTGTGTGTATACACACACACATATATAAATTTTCACTCCCTTTATATGGTTAACACTGTGTCTAGTATCATTCAGTAAATATTGATAGGTTGATTGCCATTAACTTACTTAACTTACTTTGACATTAATATGCTACTGTTCTTTGTACCAATGTAGAAATATTTACTTAGTTCATATATAGATAAAACCTTGAAAAGTCAGAGAAAGTTTTGTATCTAATGATGAAGTAAAGATGACTTTATTTGTACATTCCAGTTTGTATTCTCGATAACAGTCTTTTAAAGAATTCATCACAGTTAGACTAATCTCAATAAAGGTCATCTCCTAACGTGAGTGTGTATGAGGCCAGATGTTTATGAGATAATTCTATTCTGCCTGTGAGATTAATTCTATTCTGCAAAAGTATTATCTGTACCTTCATTTTGTTTCAAAGGCAAAGTATTTAGGTAAAGCTAGACTGATTATTATTGAGTCATTTTCATTAAGTTTCTCAAGGTTCTTTAACAAACAGATTTGTATAGTCCACTTCAATTTGTTATGATGAGCTTTGGCTCATATATGACCAAACTGTTAAAAATTCGTATTTTTAAAGGAATTTTTTCTAAGAATACAGGAAGTAAAAACAAGCACACTTGAGGTTGAATCATGTTGTTGCATATATCAGTAGTTGATTTCTTTTTATTACTGAATATTACTACATTATATGGATCGTGTGGTGGTTTATCCATTGTAGGGTTGCCATAGTTCTTTGCGACATTTAGGATGTTTACAGTTTTGAGCTATAATAAAGTTGTTAGGAATATTTGTACACAAATCTTTATGTGGACATACATTTTCCTTTCTCTTGGTTATTGCCAGCTACTGCCAGGTCTTATGGTAAGTGTAGGCATTGCTCTTCAAGAGACTGACCGATGGTTTTCTAAAATGACTATACCATTTGGGGCGCCTGGGTGGCTCAGTTGTTAAGCGTCTGCCTTCGGCTCAGGTCATGATCCCAGGGTCCTGGGATCGAGCCCCGCATCGGGCTCCCTGCTCAGCGGGAAGCCTGCTTCTCCCTCTCCCCCTGCTTGTGTTCCCTCTCTCACTGTCTCTCTCTCTGTCAAATAGATGAATAAAATCTTTTTTTAAAAAAAATGACTATACCATTTTGCTTTCGCACTAGCAATGTATAAGATTTTCGGTTGCTCTTTGTCAGTGCTGATACCACTAGTTCTTTTTTTTTTTTTCCTTCTCCTTCACTTCCTCATCCTCCTCTTTTTCTTCCTTGTGAACTTTTTAAATAAATGTACAGTGGAATACATTGTGGTTCGAATTTGCATTTCTCCAGTGACTAATGATGTTCTGCCTTTTTTCATGTAGTTTTGAACATTAGTATGACTCCCTCTGTGAAGTGTCTGTTAAAATCTTGTGTTCATTTTTAAAATTGTGGTTTTTTCTTATTTAGTTATAAGAGGTTTGTTTTTTTTTTTAATATTCTGGCTAAAAATTTCTTGTTAGATACAGGTTGTGTGAATTTTCTTCCAATCTGTGGTTTGTGTTTTCATTTCCTTAGTGATACTTTCAAACAGTTGGTGGTTTTAATTTTTATGAAATCCACCTTATCGTTTTTGTTCTTTATTGGTTGTGTTTTTCTGTTCTGAGAATATATTTCCTATCATAGGGTTTTCTCCTCTATGTTTTCTTCTAGACACTTTGTACTTACAGCTTTTATTTTTTAGGACTCAGATCCATCTTGAGTTATTTGTGTGTATGGTATATTGTAAGCATCAGGTCTTTTTGTTTTGGGTTTTTGGTTTTCTTTTAAGCTCATATGGTTATCCAGTGGTTCCATCACCGGTTATTGAAAAGTATATCTTTTCTCATTACGTTGGCATATTTACCAAAAATTAATTGACCATGTATACAGGTCTACATTTGGATTCTGTTCCATTGATCTAATAAGTGTTGAAATTAGATAGTGTATGGCCTCTACCTTCCTTTCTCTGTTGCAGAATTTCTTGGGGTGTTTTAGGTCATTTTGCATTTTCACATAAATTTTGCAATCTATCAATTTCTACAAATAAGCCTGCTGGGATTTTGAATGAGATTGTGGTGAATCTGTAAATTAATCTGGGAAGAACTGATCTCTTAAAAACATGGTATATACCTTGGTTCAATTAGGTCTTCTTTAATTTCTTTGTATAGTGTTCTGTAGTTTTCAGTGGACAAGTCTTAAATATATTGCATTAAATTTATATCTAACGAGGTCATGTTTTTGGATGCTTTTCTAAGTGATATTTTTTTTCCATCCCACTTGTGTTTTTCTTTTTTTTTATTATGTTATGTTAATCACCATACATTACATCATTAGTTTTTGATGTAGTGTTCCATGATTCATTGTTTGCGTGTAACACCCAGTGCTCCATGCAGAATGTGCCCTCTTTAATACCCATCACCAAGCTAACCCATCCCCCCACCCCCTCCCCTCTAGAACCCTCAGTTTGTTTCTCAGAGTCCATAGTCTCATGGTTCGTCTCCCCCTCCGATTTCCCCCCCTTCATTTTTCCCCTTCCTACTA
>NW_027784209.1:0-289 GCF_054177405.1 Leptonychotes weddellii | reverse complement strand
TTTAGTGTGGGCTCCTAGGAGCAACATTTGCATAGAGGAAGGGTCAGGGTGAGCGGCACTCTCAAAAGCTTGGAGACATGGCAATACTGACTAAGACATACAGCTTTTCACTGATCAAATGATTTCCTATTTAAAAAGTGCAATGGGAGAAGACATCCAAATGGCCAACAGACACATGAAAAAGTGCTCAATATCGCTCGGCATCAGGGAAATCCAGATCAAAACCTCAATGAGATACCACCTCACACCAGTCAGAATGGCTAAAATTAACAAGTCGGGAAACGACAGA
>NW_027784208.1:0-289 GCF_054177405.1 Leptonychotes weddellii | reverse complement strand
TTGTTCCGTTTTCAAATAGGTGTTTGTTTTCGCTTTTCTAAATTGTCGGGTGATTAGAGTTGTTTCTCACATTTTTGAATGGAGAATCAAGTGGGGTCAAGCAGAAATACTTATGTATTTTCCTCACAAGTATATAGGCCTGTATTCCCAATTGTTCCCTCCTTTAAATGAGCATTAACCATACATTCTATTAAAGTAGCTTTTAAGTTTGAAGTATGGGGCAAATAACAGATTTTTCTTTACTATTTTATGAGGCAGACAAAGTAGGCACCCACTAATTTCCAAAATA
>NW_027784207.1:0-289 GCF_054177405.1 Leptonychotes weddellii | reverse complement strand
GGAGCACTGGGTGTTATGCACAAACAATGAATCATGGAACACTTCATCTAGAACTAATGATGTAATGTATGGGGATTAACATAAGAATAAAAAAAAAAAGTAAAAGTAAACATGTGCTTTATTTATAGAGGTTATGATATTATCTTTAGGTTTTTTGCTATTCCAAAATAATGCTGCAAGAAGAATCCTATTACATAGATCATAGTGCACTAGAAAAGCAATTTTTTGTAGGATATATCCTTAGAAGTGGAAATATTGCATAAAATTTTTATTTCAAATTTTAAAAGAT
>NW_027784206.1:0-289 GCF_054177405.1 Leptonychotes weddellii | reverse complement strand
ACTCCCTGGTCCTCTTGTCTTTTCTGTCTATACTCACTCCCTCGCTGATTTCATTCAGTTTCAAGCTTTATTTATTTTTTTTTATTTTTTAATTAAAAAAAATTTTTTTAAAGATTTTATTTATTTATTTGAGAGAGAATGAGCTAGAGAGAGAGCACGAGAAGGGGGGAGGGTCAGAGGGAGAAGCAGACTCCCTGCCGAGCAGGGAGCCCCATGCGGGACTTGATCCCGGGACTCCAGGATCATGATCTGAGTCGAAGGCAGTCGCTTAACCAACTGAGCCACCCAG
>NW_027784205.1:0-289 GCF_054177405.1 Leptonychotes weddellii | reverse complement strand
TCACCATGTGAGAACCAACACTGTATCCTATTAATCAACCGCCACTGCAGAACACTGGGCTGGGCATATACAGAAAATAAAAATCTTAAATTAAAGTGAAGTGAGTATCTGAAGTATAGACATGGATGAAAATATATATGCTACTTGATATCTCTTTAGCTGTGATGGTAGCCTAGTTTAACACTGGAGATCAGGATGTGTGGGAATAGGAGATGGTACAAGAGAAGTATATTTTTTAGACAATGCTATGGCTCACTAAACAGACTAAAGTATAGTAGTATAAACAGAA
>NW_027784204.1:0-289 GCF_054177405.1 Leptonychotes weddellii | reverse complement strand
TAGCTATTTTAGGCTGAGCTATGGAGAACAGAAGTTGAACGGGAGGAGCTTCCGAGGAAGTGTGTTGGGGAGACTGAGGCACAGGGGGTGCAGCCATTCCTGGGAGAGCGTGCCTTCATCAGCCTGTGTTCCCTGCGTTTCGTGGGGGTGACCACAAGGCCCTTTTTCATAAAAAGTGACCTCTCCCACTCCTTCCAGGCTCCTGATATTCTGGCATCCATAGCTCTGACTATGTAAGATTTTGTCCCTGTTAAAACTTCAAACTTCTCTTCCCCTGAGAATCGTTAAC
>NW_027784203.1:0-289 GCF_054177405.1 Leptonychotes weddellii | reverse complement strand
ATAAAGATTTTATTTATTTATTTGAGAGAGAGAATGAGACAGAGAGAGAGCATGAGAGGGGGGAGGATCAGAGGGAGAAGCAGACTCCCCGCTGAGCAGGGAGTCCGATGTGGGACTCGATCCCGGGACTCCAGGATCATGACCTGAGCCGAAGGCAGTCGCTTAACCAACTGAGCCACCCAGGCGCCCCTAGATAAGATTCTTTTAAAAGGCTAGAGTTTTAGAACAAATATTGTCATTTGAATGTTTTATTTGGTACAATTATAACAGCACTCCATTCAGTCTTAAA
>NW_027784202.1:0-289 GCF_054177405.1 Leptonychotes weddellii | reverse complement strand
TGGAATTTCCCGAAGGTCAGCAGCTACTTCAAATAACGTGTATGTGTACGTGCATATCATACTGGCCAGAAAAAAAACACGTATGTTAGCGGAGTCTTGCTGGAAAAGCCACCACTCTACCTACTCTATAAACCATTTTATAATTTAGTGAAGGCGTTTTGGATAAATTATTTTTCTTTGCAGTTGAAGCTAACAAACCAACCTCAGCTACCCCAGACCTCTTATGCCCGTTTCCAATCAGGGAGACACAGGCAAAAACAGCCTGCCCTGTTCCTGGGAAGGACTGGGG
>NW_027784201.1:0-289 GCF_054177405.1 Leptonychotes weddellii | reverse complement strand
GTATAAGATTTTCCCTTCATTATTACTGTTGCTTCATTCATAGAATTACAAGGATAGAGTAAGGTCTTCTATATGGGTGTGTTTTGAAAGAAAACTTTAGAAGAGCTAAGTAAATAGTATTTTTAATAAACACGTGCAAACTCAGTTTTAGTCTGAGAAGATTTTTATCTCTACTGAGAAAGTTCGAGACCCTCGGTGGGGTCACAAGGGTAGAATGGGAACTTATTGTTCTCGTCTGATGAACATCCTCTGATGAGAATAGAAGAGTTAAATCAGTGTCTTATATCTG
>NW_027784200.1:0-289 GCF_054177405.1 Leptonychotes weddellii | reverse complement strand
TCATGCTTATTGCTCTAGTTCAAACGCTCTCTTTCCTATACCAACTTTAACTTTTCATATTTTTTCTATGAATTCATTTCTTTCATCCCGGCTTTCAAATTTAGTGGCAGATAGGTGTGCATGTGTCCTTCCATTCCTCTTTCATCTTTCTGTTGTAGTTCTTTCCCTCTTCTTATTCTGTATTTTGAAATTACATCTAGTCTTTTTTCCTTAATCAGTCTTGCCAAGGATCTGTCTTGTTAATTCCTGAAACCATGTTTTGTTTTCCTGTCAACTGCTCTTTGTGTTT
>NW_027784199.1:0-3449 GCF_054177405.1 Leptonychotes weddellii | reverse complement strand
GGGCGCCTGGGTGGCTCAGTTGGTTAAGCGACTGCCTTCGGCTCAGGTCATGATCCTGGAGTCCCGGGATCGAGTCCCGCATCAGGCTCCCTGCTCAGCAGGGGGTCTGCTTCTCCCTCTGCCCTCTTCCCTCTCGTGCTCTCTGTCTCTCATTCTCTCTCTCTCAAATAAATAAATAAAATCTTTAAAAAAAAAAAAAGACAGCCATGTGGCCAGAACGTAGACAGGGTGGAGCGAGGTGGCAGATCTAGAATGCCCTAAGAAGGACAACACACATCCAACAACGAGTTGAAGCGCCCTTTTGCCCAGGTTGTTTTTATCAGCCATTGTATTTCTCTTAAGGGAAATCTGAGAGACTTGGAGAATATGTACCTCCCCCTGGGGACATGCAAATCCTTTGCCATTTAAGGAATATTTTATTCTTCAACTTGGTCTGATCTCTTTTCATCAATTATATTACTCTCAAGTTGTGAAAAGGACATAGTTGAAATGCCAAAGTCAACACAAGCACTGGATATTTCTAATTTTGGCTGATTTTCCAAACAGTTTTTCGCTGTAAAAGGATCTAGCCAGGTTGCCTGGATGATTCTGTATGAGAATATTTTAAGGAGAAAAGAAAGAGGGGAGAAGGAGGAAGAGGAAAAGAGGTGGAAGAGAAAGGAAGTAATCACAGTGGTGTTGGAGGAGAAGAAATCTAAGCTGGGTCATAAAGCTCCCATCACTGAACATTTCCATTCACCAAGATATTCTCATGGTGCAGGTTTGAATTTTTATAACTTAGTTGACAACCTGGAAGGAACAAAGGAAAGGAGAGGGGTAGGGAGGGAGAGAGGAAGGAACAAAGGGAGGAAGAAAGGAAGAATGGAATGAAATCCAGTAGATTTTGGTATTGTTTTCTTCTGTGTGAGTCTCCCAAACTATTTTCAATAATGATAGTTTGGGGCTCAAATGGATGGTAATAAAAACATAGTAATATGTAACAAAATATCATCTAACTTGTTTGTTTTCCTTTTTCGTATTTTCTGCAGGATAAAATTTCAAAGACTTACTCAGACAACTGAAAACATGGCAAAAAAATTTTTTTTTCTTTTTTAAAATTGAATTCTTTCCACCTTCTTGATTTCCTTTGACTGGATTCAGGAAGACAAAATATTACCAGGTTGACTAATCACTTGGATTACTACTGACTGAAGTCACTGCGTGTTTCTAAAATTAAAACTAAAATTATGCACAATATGGGGGCACCTGGGTGGCTCAGTTTGTCGGCTACTTTCAGCTCAGGTCATGATCTCGGGGTCTGGGATCAAGCCCTGCCTCGGGTTCCCTGCTCAGTGGGAAGTCTGCTTCTTCCTCTGCCCATCCCCCCCAACTCGTGCTCTCTTTCTCGCTCTCTCTCAAATAAATAAAATCTTAAAAAAATAAATAAAATAGGGCACCTGGGTGGCTCAGTCAGTTGGGCATCTGCCTTCAGCTCAGGTCATAATCCCAGGGTCCTGGGATCGAGTCCCGCACTTCTCCCTCTACCTCTGCCTCTCTTTCCCTCTCTCTTTGTCTCTCATGAATAAATAGATAAAATCCTTAAAAAAATTTTTTTAATAAATAAACTAAATAAATAAAATAAAATTATGAACAATATAATCTTTTTCATGGACCCAGAAGTTTGCCAAATAGAGCAGGTAACTAGATTTTCATTATTGCAAGGTTTATGACTATGGGTGATGTTAATTATAAATATCAAATTTATTATTTGGAAACACTTTCAATTATAGTATATAATATAATACAGTATAGTATATAATATAGTGTATATAATATACTTAGTATTAGTTGAAGATTCTTTACTTCTTTCATACAAATCTAGGTAAGAAGCTGCTTAATAAAGGGGAAATGACAGAACCAAGGTTGTTAGAACACAAAATCAGCAAAAACAGAACCTTGTCTTTCCTGCACTGTCTGTTTCATTGGTTATTACTCTTAATTTTAGAAATCTGTAATTTTAAGTCTTATGAAGCATGCAATTTTTTGTAAAGTCCCCAAACATGGAATAACAGTTTTTCTCTTTTAATTTTGCCAGACTGCAGTAAGAAAACAAGGGAAACCCATTAGCTCAGCAAATAGAAACATCATTCCGCGTACTTAGCATCTTTGGGGATGGTGGGAATATGTGCCACTCAGAGTACAAATGAACATTTGATGAGATAATCTATTTTCTTTCTTATTGAAAAACCAATCTTTCAGGCTAGAACAGGTTTTATTTGTTTGCCTTCTTTGTTTTTTAAGCAGAACAGCAGAATGTATTTTTGTATTTATATTCGTATTTGCATAGCCTTTTTAAACTTAGGATTTTTTGTACATAAAAAAAGCTGCTATGAATAAGACCTCAATTGAGTGGTAAGAGATGGAGACCGAAAGTCAAATAACTTGGATTGAATTTATTTTTTTTAATTGATCATGAGGATGATTTCTATGCATATCACAAGAAAAGTAGTATGTATCTGGCATTCCCAAGCCAACACCTAAGCAAGGCATCAGTATGAGAAAGTCAGAGGCTCTTGGAGGGGGAAGGAACCCTAGAGGTCAGCAAATACAGCCCCCACCACTAATGCTTCCCCGTGCATAGGGCATGTACCAGCCAGACCAGAATCAGCCAAGGCATATACTGAAAAGGAACGTCCTACTGAATTACAGGGTTGGTTTTTTCTGTTTTTTTGTTTTTAAGATTTTATTTATTTATTTGTCAGTTTGTCAGAGAGAGAGAGAGCGCGCGCACGTATAAGCAGGGGGAGTGGCAGGCAGAGGGAGAAGCAGGTTTCCGGCTGAGCAAGAAGCCTGATGCAGGACTCGATCCCAGGACCTGGGATCATGACCTGAGCCGAAGGCAGACGCTTAACCTACTGAGCCACCCAGTCGTCCCTGAATTACTGTTTACACCATGAGCATGCTCTCTAACATCTGAGGACAAATTAATTTTCTTTCACATGTCAGCCCGTCAAATTTTAAGACTGAAATTGTGGTTGCTGTCAAAAATTTTCTTTCTAAATACCCTGTGTCCAGGTTTAGTAAAGTATCTGATAGAAAATGTGCAGGTGGCCAGTATTTCTCAGGTCAGATTAAAAATGGGAGAGATTCGAATCAAGGTGGTCATTAGTCAGAATTTATCACTCCTTGTTTCTAGGAGGCTGAAGATAAAAGGCATTAAATTAGATAGTGCATTCAAAACACTCAGCACAGCATCTGGAACACAATGAGTTCCAGTTGTAGTTGTGGTAGTAGAAACAGCTGTGGTGCCAGGGACGGTGGTCATGGAGGTCATGGCATCACAGTAGTGCTCTGCAGACTCACTCTCTCCTTTCCTTCCTTCCTTCCCTCCTTCCTTCCTTCCCTCCTTCCTTCCTTCCCTCCTTCCTTCCTTCTTTCCCTCCTTCCTTCCCTTCTTCCTTCCCTCTCCT
>NW_027784198.1:0-289 GCF_054177405.1 Leptonychotes weddellii | reverse complement strand
CTGCAAGCCCAGAATGAACTAAATCAAGAACCAGAACTAGGGGAAATAAAGGAAACATTTTTGTTTATCCCTATTTCTTTACTTACTATTCATGGACATGACTGTATAAAAAAACAAAACAAAACAAAACTATGAGTCTTTAAAGCTGTAATATGAAAATTGTCCTCCAGCCAGACAGTGATCTCTCTCCCATGGAGCCTGGTTGCTGGAGGAAGCGTCCCAGAACTCGCTCCCTGAAGAGCCATCGACATCGGGAGCAGATGTTGGAGCCTCCCCAGCGGGCAGGAGA
>NW_027784197.1:0-289 GCF_054177405.1 Leptonychotes weddellii | reverse complement strand
ATATATAATATACATAATGTCATCTCATATATATATGTATATATAACATACACAATGTCATATATATGTGTTTGTGTGTGTGTGTGTGTGTATAAATGTATATATAATATATACATAAGATACCAAATGTTGGGGGTGCCTGGGTGGCTCAGTCAGTTAAGCGGCTGCCTTCAGCTCAGGTCATGATCTCAGAGTCCTGAGACAGAGCCCCGCATTGGCATCAGGCTTCCCTGCTAAGCAGGGAGTCTGCTTCTCCCTCAGCCCCTCCCCCCTGCTCATGCTCTCTCTC
>NW_027784196.1:0-289 GCF_054177405.1 Leptonychotes weddellii | reverse complement strand
TCCAGTTTTGCTTTTCTTTTTCAAGATTGCTTTGGCTATTTAGTATCTTTTGTGATTCCATACAAATTTTAGGATTGTTTGTTCTAGTTCTATGAAATATGCTGTTGTATTTTGATAGAGATTGCATTAAATCTGTAGATTGCTTTGAGTAGTATAGACATTTTATTTATTTATTTTATTCTTATGTTAATCCCCATACATTACATCATTAGTTCTAGATGAAGTGTTCCATGATTCATTGTTTGTGCATAACACCCAGTGCTCCATGCAGAATGTGCCCTCCTCAATA
>NW_027784195.1:0-289 GCF_054177405.1 Leptonychotes weddellii | reverse complement strand
ACTGATAGCATACTGTTTACTGATTATGTAAACAGTATGTTATATGTGTTATTAGCAATAATCGCGCCTCGGATAAACCTCATTGGCTACGATACTGCCACTGCACAAAGCTTGTTATATGTGTTATATACCATATTCTTACAATAAAACGAGCTAAGGGAGAGAAAGTACATTTACATCCTGTCCGTATAATTTGTTGAAAGAAACCCGTGTATAAGTAGATCCTTGCAGTTCAAAGCCATGTTGCTCAAGGGGCAATTTTTTTCTTAATTTTTTTATTGTTATGTTA
>NW_027784194.1:0-289 GCF_054177405.1 Leptonychotes weddellii | reverse complement strand
CTTGTGCTCTTTCTCTCTCTCACTCTCTCTCTCAAATAAATAAATAAAATCTTTAAAAAAAAATTAATAATAATTTTACTGAGATATAATTCACATGCCATACAATTCACCTGTTTTAAGTATACAATGCATTGGTTTTGAGTATATTCCCAGAGTTGTGCAACCATTTACCATATTCAACTTCAGGATATTTTTATTGCCGGGTATTCTAAAAAGAACACCACTCCTCCATGAACCTTTTCCATCCCCTAGCTGGCATCTCCCAATCCCTTTCCCTCCCCATGCTAAA
>NW_027784193.1:0-289 GCF_054177405.1 Leptonychotes weddellii | reverse complement strand
AGACTCAGTGCAAGGTCTGTCAGGACAGAAATAGAGGGTCCACTTAGGAGGCTACTCAGTGATCCAGGCAAGGGCAGTGGTGGCTTGAGCTCCATTTCCATTCTTTTCCAGCTCATCTATGGCAATTTTGGTGGCTTCCTATGTTTGCCTTACACAATGTTTGCCCCTCACTCAGTCCTTTCTCCCAATATCCACTGTTTTCATCTATTCCTTTGGTCATGCCTACCAATCCAAATCTATAATAGAACTTTCCTCTTGCACTTCTTATCTAGATATTTTCTGGGTGTTG
>NW_027784192.1:0-289 GCF_054177405.1 Leptonychotes weddellii | reverse complement strand
TAACAGAATGGTGCGGGAAGTGAAGCAACCAAACGCGCAGTCAGTCTGTGGGCGCGCAGTTGAGATAAGGCGTCGGTCCTGCCCCGCTCAGCTCTCGGCACTGACTGCTGATGTGCAAGCAGGGGAGGCCCTCGGTTCTGTTCTGAGATCAATCGGGCAGAGCCTTCGGGGGCAGTTGCCTTTTTTCAGTGGTCAGACATAGAGGGGTTAGGTCTGAAGAGTCTGACGGTTTGCTGCCAAAATCCTTCCCTTTTTAAAGGGATTTGATCAGTTTTGGGTCTCTGCAGAC
>NW_027784191.1:0-289 GCF_054177405.1 Leptonychotes weddellii | reverse complement strand
CCTGAGCCGAAGGCAGATGCTTCACCGACTGAGACACCCAGGCGCCCCTCCTTGGTAACGTTTAATCTCCTTTCTGTCCCTATGAATTGACCTATTCCAGGTAGTTCATGTAAGTGGAATCATACAAAATTTGTACTGTTTATGGCTGCGCAGTAATCCTTTGTCCTGAATATACCACATTTTATTTATCTATTCATCTATTGATGGGCACTTGGGTTGTTCGCACTTTTCGGCTGTTGTGATAATGCTGCAGTCAACATTGGAACGCCAGGGGCTGAGTCTTTTCCAA
>NW_027784190.1:0-289 GCF_054177405.1 Leptonychotes weddellii | reverse complement strand
ATATTGAATGAATAATTAATAAAATAGTTAAAATGGTGATAAGTGATTTGTTCATACTGATACATGTAGATCTAGGACATTTTAACTTACTAAGGAGGTGAAATGGCATATACCAAATGACACTTTTTATACACCTATACAAAAGACTTTATGAGATAAATGTACAAGGTAGTTAAAGTATAAGAACATGCACACCAGTCTTCACTAAAACTTACCTCTGGGAAGGACAGGAATGAATGCAGGGGGAATACTGCATTGAACTGAACCCAGAACTAGTTGAAGTTCTGGG
>NW_027784189.1:0-289 GCF_054177405.1 Leptonychotes weddellii | reverse complement strand
GAAAAGTGAGAGAGGAGGGAATGAAAGTCTCTGTAGAAATGATAATGGGTGTGGTAGGAGTAAGGAAGTAAAAGAAGTGGAAGAATATGAGGTTCTGGCCAAAAATAGTTTTGTTAGAATTTAAGATTTTAGAGGCAAAGCATTTCCAGGTGATGACAAAGTTCAGGATATCCATGATGGTTAACTAGTATAGAATTTAGGAGACAGTCATTGAGGATAATGAGCTCAAGAAATTTGGAGGCCAGGTTGTGGAATGAACTATCCATATAAAGACTGGTATTCCCTATAA
>NW_027784188.1:0-3449 GCF_054177405.1 Leptonychotes weddellii | reverse complement strand
TTCATAGTCTCTCATGGTTCATCTCCCCCTCCAATTCCCCCCCTTCATTCTTCCCTTCCTGCTATCTTCTTCTTCTTTTTCTTTTCTTTCTTTTTTTTTTTTTAATATATAATGTATTATTTGTTTCAGAGGTACAGGTCTGTGATTCAACGGTCTTACACAATTCACAGCGCTCACCATAGCACATACCCTCCCCATATGAACATGAGGGTGCAGATATATTTTCAAGTTAATGTTTTTGTTTCCTTTGGATATATTCCCAGAAATGAAATTACTAGATTGTATGGTATTTCTATTTTTAATTTTTTGAGAATTCTCCTTACTGTTTTCCACAGTGGCCACACTAATTTACATTCCCACCAACAGTGTACAAGTGTTCCCTTTTCTCCACATCCTCTCTGATACTTGTTATCTTTTGTCTTCTTGATGATGGCCATTCTAACAGGCATCACGTGATATCTCATTGTGGTTTTAATTTGCATTTTCCTAATGACAAGTCATACTGTGCATCTTTTCATGCACCTGTTGGCCTTTTGTACATCATCTTCAGAGAAATATCTATTCAGATCTTTTGCTTATTTTTTAAATTGGGTTATTTGGTTTTTTGCTATTGAGTTGTATGAGTTCTTTGTATTTTTTTGGATATTAACCCCTTATCAAATAGATGATTTACAAATATTTTTTTCCTACTTCATAGGTTGTCTTTTCACTTTGTTGATGGCTTCCTGTGCAGAAGCTTTGTGGTTTGATGTAGTCTCAGTTTTTAATTTTTTATTTTGTTGCTTATGCTTTAGGTGTCATATACAAAAAAATCATTTCCAAATCACATGTCCAAGAGCTTTATTCCTATATTTCAAGGTTTCAGGTTTTATATTTAAGTCTTCACTCATTTTTTTTTTTAAAGATTTTATTTATTTATTTTAGAGACAGAGCACAAGAGGGGGGAGGGGGAGAGGGAGAAGCAGACTCCCTGCTGAGCAGGGAGCCCGATGCGGGACTCGATCTTGGGACTCCAGGATCATGACCTGAGCCGAAGGCAGTCGCTTAACCAACTGAGCCACCCAGGCGCCCCAAGTCTTCACTCATTTTGAGTTAATTTTTGTGAACGGTGTAAGACATAGGTCCAGTTTCATTTTTTTTACATGTGAACATCCAATTGTCTCAGCATCATTTTTTATTTTTTATTTTATTTTATTTTTTTTAAAGATTTTTATTTATTTGTTTAACACAAAGAGAGAGAGCACAAGTAGGCAGAGCAGCAGAGAGAGGGAGAGGGAGAAGCAGGCTCTCTGCCGAGCAGGGAGCCTGATGCGGGGCTTGATCCCAGGACCCTGGGACCACGACCTGAGCCGAAGGCAGCCGCTTAACGACTGAGCCACCCAGGCGCCCCTCAGCATCATTTTTTAAAAGACTGTCTTTTATCCATTGAGTATTCTTGACTCCCTTGACAAATACTAGTTGACCATATATGTGTGTGTTTATTTCTGGGCTTTTGGTTTCTGTTCCATTGGTCTATCTGTCTGTTTTCATGTCAGCACTATACTGTTTTGATGACTAGCTTGATAGTATAACTTGACATCAGGAAGTGTGAGTCCTCTTGCTTTGTTTTTTCTCAGGATTTCTTTGGCTTTTCAGAGTCTTTTATCATTCCATATAAATTTTAGGAGAAATTAGGAGTTTATTCTACTTCTATAAAAAATGCCATTAGAATCTTGATAGGGATCACATTGAATTTATAGATGACTTTTGATAGGTAGTATTGACCTTTTTTTTTTTTTTAAGATTTTATTTATTTGACAGAGAGAGACACAGCGAGAGAGGGAACACAAGCAGGGGGAGTGTGAAAGGGAGAAGCAGGCTTCCTGCCGATCAGGGAGCCCAATGCGGGGCTTGATCCCAGGACCCTGAGATCATGACCTGAGCTGAAGGCAGACGCTTAACGACTGAGCCACTCAGGCGTCCCTAGTATTGACCTTTTAATGATATTAATTCTTTTAATGTGTGAACATGGGATACCTTCCCATTTGTGTATTCTTCTATTTCTTTCATCAGTGTCTTGTAGTTCTCGGAGTAGAAATCTTTCATCTCCTTAGTTAAATTTATTATGAAGTATTTTATTATTTTTGATGCTACTGTAAAGTGGGATCGATTTCTTTATTTCTTTTTCAGAAAATTTGTTGTTGGTGTATACACATTGTACTGATTTTTGCATGTTAATTTTGTATCTTACAATTTTACTGCATTTATTGATTAGATCTAACAGTTTTTTGGTTGAGTCTTTAGGATTTTCTATACATAAAATCATATCATCTGCAAACAGGGACAATTTTACTTCTTCCTTTCCAATTCTGATACCGTTTGTTTCTTTTTCTTGCCTGATTGGCAAGACTAGGACATCTGGTACTGTTGAATAGGAATGGTGAGAGTAGGCACCCTTGTCTTATTCCTGGTCTTAGAGGAAATGCTTTCACCTTTCAATACTGAGTATAATGTTAGTTGCGGGCTTGTCATATATGGCCTTTATTATGTTGAGATATGTTCCTTCAGTGCCTAATTTTTAAGGGTTTTTTTAATCTGAATGGATGTTAAATTTTGTCAAATGCTTTTCGTGTTGAGATGATCAATGATTCTTTCATTCTCTTAATGTGATGTATCACATTGATTGATTTGTGTATGTTGAGCCATCATTGCATTTCAGGGATAAATCCCATTTGATCATGTATATGAACCTTTTAATGTGCTGCTAAATCTGGTTTGCTAGTTTTTATTAAGAATTCTTTGCATCTTTATTCATTAGGGATAATGGCCTATAGTTTTCTTTTCTAGTAAGTATCCTTTTCTGGTTTTGGTATCAAGGTAAAGTTGGCTCTGTAAAATGAATTCGAAAGTGCTTTGATTCTTTGGAAGAGTTTGAGAAGGATATGTTTAGTAAAATTCAGTCAAGCTATCTGGTCCCAGGCTTTTCTTCATTGAGAGATTTTTTTTATTACTGATTCACTCTCCTTACTAGTCATTGGTCTATTCAGATTTTCTATTTTTTCCTGATTCAGTGTTGGTAAGTTTTTTTTTTTTTAATTTTATTATGTTATGTTAGTCACCATATAATACATCATTAGTTTTTGATGTGATCCACGATCCACTGTTTTCATATAACACCCAGTGCTCCATGCAGTATGTGCCCTCCTTAATACCCATCACCGGGCTAACCAATCCCCCCTCCCCCTCCCCTCTAAAACCCTGTTTGTTTCTCAGAGTCCATGGTCTCTCATGGTTCATCTCTCCCTCCAATTCCCCCCCTCATTTTTCCCTTCCTTCTCCTAGTGTCCTCCATGCTATTTCTTATGTTCCACAAATAAGTGAAACCATATGATAATTGACTTTCTCTGCTTGACTTATTTCACTTAGCATAATCTCCTCCAGTCCCATCCATGTTGATGTAAAAGTTGGGT
>NW_027784187.1:0-289 GCF_054177405.1 Leptonychotes weddellii | reverse complement strand
AGATGACTTTTTTAAGAAGTTCTGTAATGAAGAGAAATAGCGAAGGCACTTGCTTACCGGGGCCAGCAGAGCGGAGGGAAAGTGGTTTTGTTTATGTGGGTGTTTGTCGGTTTGGTTTCTTGTTTGGTGGGCTAGTTTGATTACGGTCAGGGAGCAAGGGCCAGTGGTGAAGCTAAAGAGAGAAAGAAAGGGAGATTACATGAAAATGACAGAGCAAAGCTTCAAGGCTGGCAAGAACTCCAATCGAGAGACTAGAATGGCAGGTTAGCCATGGAGGAGGAAGCTGTAA
>NW_027784186.1:0-289 GCF_054177405.1 Leptonychotes weddellii | reverse complement strand
GGGTGTTATGCACAAACAATGAATCATGGAACACTACATCTAAAACTAATGATGTAATGTATGGTGATTAACATAACAATAAAAAAATTTAAAAAAAAGAAATTAAATCTATAATTATAAAGCCTCACACAGAGAAGACAACAAGCCTGATGGCTTTATTATGAATTCTTCTAAACATTTACATAATGTCAATATTATATAAACAAGAAACCCACTAATATTAATAAGCTCTTCCAGAGAATAAAGAGGGAACATTTTTCAACTGAATTTACAAGGTCAGAATAACCCT
>NW_027784185.1:0-289 GCF_054177405.1 Leptonychotes weddellii | reverse complement strand
TCTTTCTTTTTTTAAGCAACTTCTTATCAATTCCTTTTATAAAATCTTTTATAATTTTCATCTTTATAATCATATTCCATCCCTTCATCATATTTACCCTTAATTTTGTACATATATGTTTTTCTTTCTTTAAAATTTTGGGAGGCACTTTGTTCTAACAGACCAAAATACACACAAAATCTAGTGTGTGGCACTACTCTATGCACCAGCCTGATCATATTTGTTCATATTCTGTTTGTTTGTTTGTTTTTATGTTTATCTTTTTTTTTCCCCTCTCTCTTTCCTTTTC
>NW_027784184.1:0-289 GCF_054177405.1 Leptonychotes weddellii | reverse complement strand
ATGGAGCACTGGGTGTTATGCACAAACAATGAATCATGGAACACTTCATCTAGAACTAATGATGTAATGTATGGGGATTAACATAAGAATAAAAAAAAAAAAAGATTGTGCTCCTTTATAAGGGTTTGGTTCCTGTAAGACAGAGTCCTGGAGGTTGCTTTGATCTCAGGACCTTCGCCCACTTCATTCTTGACAAATTTCAGCTATTTTGGGGCTGTGTCAAAGCCCTGAATAGTGCCCAGGTCCCCAGGGCCATAGGAGGGGTGGCACAGCTCGGCCCTACGCTCTT
>NW_027784183.1:0-289 GCF_054177405.1 Leptonychotes weddellii | reverse complement strand
ATCAGATTTTATGCCTGAAACCAGTCAATGTCCATGTTTAAGGTATTCAAAGAAGGAAAAATGCAAACCAAGGATTTAATATCCAATTAAATGGTCTTTCAAAAATAAAGGAAACAGAATTATGGACATGTGAAAACTTGAGAAGTATTTATTTTAAGTGTCCTTTTTTTTAATTTATTTATTCATGAGAGAGAGAGAGGCAGAGGGAGAAGCAGGCTCCCAAGGAGCAGGGAGCCCGATGTGGGGCTCGATCCCAGGACCCTGGGATCATGACCTGAGCCGAAGGAAG
>NW_027784182.1:0-289 GCF_054177405.1 Leptonychotes weddellii | reverse complement strand
ATCCCAGGACCCTGGGATCATGACCTGAGCCGAAGGCAGACGCTTAACGACTGAGCCACCCAGGCGCCCCCGAACTATTTTCTTAAAATTAAATAATTTCGATGTTTTTTTAATCAACCATATTTTCTGTTTGTGTCCCATTTTTGCATTAGATTGTTTACTTTTGCTAGTGCTTTCTTTTAAAGATTTCATTTTTTAAGGAATGTCTACATCCAATGTTGGGTTAGAATTCACGACCCTGAGATCAAGAGTCACATGCTCTACCGACTGAGCCAGCCAGGCACCTCTC
>NW_027784181.1:0-289 GCF_054177405.1 Leptonychotes weddellii | reverse complement strand
TTCTACTTTCAAATTATGGAATTTCCTCTTCTGTCCTGTCCTTACATAAGGTGCTTTGATTACACAGGATGATATATAGATCTACCAACTACAAATAAACACATGCTAATGTTCGAATTAGATGGCAAGTAGTAGGTTTCTGGTGAAATGTGGGAAAATTAGGTGCCTTGAACCATATAGCAGAGCAAGTTTGAAGAAAAGGGGAAGCTACACACGATTCTTCTACCTTGGAATTTAAGCATTGTCAATGGTAGATTTTCCACTCTGTTTTACCCTAAAGCCATGGTAT
>NW_027784180.1:0-289 GCF_054177405.1 Leptonychotes weddellii | reverse complement strand
TTACCTGACTTTTTGATTATAGGATAGTTCCTTTTTTGTTGTTATAGATAATTTCCCCCAGTTTTACTGAGATATAATTGACGTAGAATATTGCATCATTGTATAATTGACATATAACATTGTGTAACACTATATACAGTGTGATGATTTGATACATACATATATCGCAGATAGTTCCTATTTTATAATGTCTTTTTTTTTTAATATTTTATTTATTTATTTATTTGACAGAGAGAGAGAGCACAAGCAGGGGCGGGGTGGAGAGGGAGAAGCAGGCTCCCCACTGAGC
>NW_027784179.1:0-289 GCF_054177405.1 Leptonychotes weddellii | reverse complement strand
TTCCTGGGCTCTAGGAACTCTCCCAAAATGACCCTCAACCCTGTTATTCTGAGCATTATGGTGTCAGTCACCGCATGACCTTAGGTAAGTTACCTTTATCTTTCCATCAAATGTGGAAGGTTGATATTTGTATCCCACTGAGCTGTCTGTCTTTTGTGGTGCTCACATAAGCTAGGAGACAAGAAAATGCCTTAGAAGACGGAAGGGCTGTTCAGAGAGAAAGCATCTTTTGTTTTTAAGGCTGAGGCTTCCCCCAGGGCCCTCATAGTTTCTTTTTCTTTTTTTTTTT
>NW_027784178.1:0-289 GCF_054177405.1 Leptonychotes weddellii | reverse complement strand
ACATTCAGAGTAACTATTGAAAGATATGAATTTAGTGCCATTGTATTACCTGTAAAGTCACTGTTTCTGTCTATTGTCTCCATTCCTTTCTGGTCTATGTTACTTTTGGACTTTCACTTCGCTTACAGGATCCCCTTTAATATTTCTTGTAGGGCTGCTTTGGTGATCACAAATTTTTTGTTTCTATTTGTCCTGGAAGCTCTTTATCTCTCCTTCTATTCTGAATGACAGCCTTGCTGGATAGAGTATTCTTGGCTGCGTATTTTTCTCATTTAGCACCCTGCGTATA
>NW_027784177.1:0-3449 GCF_054177405.1 Leptonychotes weddellii | reverse complement strand
TCTGGTAAGCGCTGTGAATTGTGCAAGACTGTTGAATCTCAGATCTGTACCTCTGAAACAAATAATGCAATATATGTTAAGAAAAAAAAAAAGAAGAAGAAGAAGGTAGCAGGAGGGGAAGAATGAAGGGGGGGAAATCGGAGGGGTAGACGAACCATGAGAGACGATGGACTCTGAAAAACTGAGGGTTCTAGAGGGGAGGGGGGTGGGAGGATGGGTTAGCCTGGTGGTGGGTATTGAGGAGGGCACATTCTGCATGTAGCACTGGGTGTTATGCACAAACAATGAATCATGGAACACTTCATCTAAAATTAATGATGTAATGTATGGGGATTAACATAAGAATAAAAAAAAAGACCAAAAAAAAAAAAAAAACCTCAATGAGAAACCACCTCACACCAGTCAGAATGGTGAAAATTAACAAGTCAGGAAACAACAGATGTTGGCGAGGATGCGGAGAAAGGGGAACCCTCCTACACTGTTGGTGGGAATGCAAGCTGGTGCAGTCACTCTGGAAAACAGTATGGAGGTTCCTCAAAATGTTGAAAACAGACCTAACATGTGACCCAGAAATTGCACTACCTGGTATTTACCTGAAAGGTACAAATGTAGTGATCTGAAGGGGTACATGCTCCCTAATGTTTATAGCAGCAATGTCCACAATAGCCAAACTATGAAGAGCCAAGATGTCCATCGACAGAAGAATGGATAAAGAAGATGTGGTATATACATACAATGGAATATTATGCAGCCATCAAAAGAAATGAAATCTTGCCATTTGCAATGACGTGGATGGAACTGGAGGGTATTATGCTGAGTGAAATAAGTCAATCAGAGAAAGACATGCATCATATGATCTCACTGATATGAGGAATTCTTAATCTCAGGAAACAAGCTGAGGGTTACTGGAGTGGTGGGGGGTGGGAGGGATAGGATGGCTGGGTGATAGATATTGGGGAGGGTATGTGCTATGGCGAGCACTGTGAATTGTGTAGGACTGTTGAATCACAGACCTGTACCTCTGAAACAAATAATATATGTTAAAAAAAAAAAAAAGAAGAAGATAGCAGGAAGGGAAAAATGAAGGGAGGAATCGGATGGGGAGATGAACCATGAGAGACTATGGACTCTAAGAAACAAATTGAGGGTTCTAGAGGGGAGGGGGTGGGGGGATGGGTTAGCCTGATGATGGGTATTAAAGAGGGCATGTATTGAATGGAGCACTGGGTGTTATACGCAAACAATGAATCATGGAACACTACATCAAAAACTAATGATGTAATGTATGGTGGTTAACATAACATAATAAAATAAAATTAAAAATAAATAAATAAATATGTAGTTACCATCTGACCAAGAAAAAAAAAATAAAGAGAGTTAGGGTTTTGCTCTGGATTAGGCTTTGGCTTTAAGGGAATTTTGTGACTGGTTTGATCTTCTGTCCAGACCACTCAAACTTTCTCATGTCAGTAATATGCTGTTTTGTTTCTTATCATTTGTGTGTCAAAAGTAGCACTTTTGATTTACTTACAGAACTTTTCCTTGTCATTCACAACTTGGCTGTTTGGTGCAAGGACCTAGCTTTCAGCCTACTTCAGCTTTTGACAAGCCTACCTCACTAAGCTTAATCATTTCTAGCTTTTGATTTAAAGTAAGAAATGTGTGACTCTTCCTTTCACTTGAGGCCATTATAGGGCCATTAACTGGCTTAATTTCAATATTTTTGTGTCTGAGGGAATAGAGACCTGAGGAGAGAGAGAGAGATGGACGAGCCAGTGGGACAGTCAGAACACACACATTTACTAAGTTCATCATCTTATATGGGCACAGTTTGTGGCACCCCCCAAAATTACAATAGCAATACCAAAGATGACTGATCACAGATCACCATAACAATTATAATAATGAAAAAGTTTAAACTATTGTGAGAATTACCAGAATGTGACATAGAGACACAAAATGAGCAAATCTGGTTGGATAAATGGTATTCATAGACTTGCTCAACATAGGATTGCTGCCAACCCTCAATTTGTAAAAAATGCAGTATCTGTGAAACACAATAAAATGAGGTATGCCTGCATGCCACTTAAATTTTGTTTTGTTTTGTTTTCTGTTAGTTTTCTCCATTGTTTATGGATATTTGGTCCTTCTATGTTCTTTTCCCTGCTTTCCTGTGGGTTCCTTTATTACTTTGTAGAATTTTGTTTTTATGGTTTTCCTAGGGATTGCTTTAAGTATTACATTATATCAGACACAATGTATGTATACATTACATTATATTAGAATTGACTGTTGCTATTATTTTAGAGTTTGAGTGAAGTGTAAAAACCTTGTGTCTCTTTTTATGTCTTTACTCTTCTTTGTTTATAACTGTCTTCAATATTGCCTCCACATATGTTTAGAACCACAACAGACATTGCTATAATTTTTTATTCAACCATCAAACAAAATTTAGAAAACTCAAAAGAAGGAAAATCTATTAGATTTACCTTTACCTTTACTTTTCCCTATTCTTTATTCTCTCCTGGTGTTTCAAGTTTCCTCTTAACTGTTCTCTGTGGGTGAGTTTGCTGACCACAAATTCCCATAGTTTCTTTTTATCTGAAAATATCTTGATTTCCTTTTTATTCCTGAGGTATATTTTAACTTGATATAGGATTCTTGGTTGTCAGTTCTTTTCCTTATAGGTTGAAACAGTGATGTATCACTTCCTTCTGGTTTCCGTGGTTTATAATGAGAAATTCACTTTCATTTGAATTGTTTTTCCTTCATTGATGAGGTTTTGTTTTTCTCTCACTGCTTTCTATATCTTTCCTTTCTCTTTAGTTCACACCACACCTGGGGGCATGGGTGAGGGTGGATTGGGGCACTGCATTATAGCTTTGTAAGGGATGGAAATCTAGCCTTTCGACTGTGCTGTTTGTCTTCAGTCTAACAGTTTTCTAAAAGTTTTCTGTTGTCTGAAGCTGTCCCTTTCCTTGTCCTTTAAAAAAAGACAGCAGGAATTTTAAAGAGTTATTTGCTCCTATTGGCATTTCTGATTTCTGGCTTCTTCAGTACCAAAGGTGAGAATCATGTGGCAAAAACAAAAGGTAAGAACTCACCCTTGTGTCTTCTCTTGGGTTGCAAGATTCTTAGCCAGTCTGTCTTCTCTCTCTCTTTCAAAGTCTTTTTAGATAGGTTTTATATGTAATGTTCAGGGATTTTAGTTGTATTTAATAAGATAAATATTAAAAAGTATGTTTCTTCCGGGCGCCTGGGTGGCTCAGTTGGTTGAGCGACTGCCTTCAGCTCAGGTCATGATCCCAGGGTCCTGGGATCGAGTCCCGCATCGGGCTCCCGGCTCGTCGGAGAGCCTGCTTCTCCCTCTCCCACTCCCCCTGCTTGTGTTCCCTCTCTCGCTGTGTCTCTCTCTGTCAAATAAATAAATAAAATCTTTAAAAAAAAAA
>NW_027784176.1:0-289 GCF_054177405.1 Leptonychotes weddellii | reverse complement strand
CCCAGCGAACTCTGGAGTCTCCACTCTGCAGGGAATGGCAGCTCGGGCTCAGACAATTCCAGGGCACCGATGGTTGAGCCTGGCTCTGGACTCCACCAGAGCCGGTCTGACGGTGCACCCACATTCCCAGCCGCCCCCCAGAAGTGCGGAAGAAGGGCTGGTCTGTGGCCTCGTGCCTCATCCTTTTTATCCTGCTCCCGGCTACCTGTGGTCACGGGGTCCCCCTGCCGGGCTTGCCGGGCTCCAGGGGCCTTCTCAGAGGCCCGAATTGCTGTGGGAGGGGGGCCGG
>NW_027784175.1:0-289 GCF_054177405.1 Leptonychotes weddellii | reverse complement strand
ACTAGAGAACAAAGAGCAAAATAGACCTAAAACAATCAGAAGAAAAGAAATAATGAAAAGTTAAAAGAGAATACATGGAATTGAAAACATCAAAACAATAGAGAAAGTAAATGAATTCAAAAGCTAGTTCTTTGAAAAGACCAATAACATTGATACCTCTCGGCAGATTAAATAAGAAAAAGAGAAAGAAGACACATTTTAGCAACATCAGCAATTAAAGAAGGGGGTTATAACTACTGGATCCTATGCACATTAAAAGTTTAATAAGGAAATATTATGAACAACTCTA
>NW_027784174.1:0-289 GCF_054177405.1 Leptonychotes weddellii | reverse complement strand
GGCACCTGGTGGCTCAGTTGGTTAAGTATTTGCCTTCGGCTCAGGTCATGATCTCAGGGTCCTGGAATCGAGCCCCACATCAGGCTCCCTGCTGGGCAGGGGGCCTGCTTCTCCCTCTCCCTCTGCCACTCCCACTGCTTGTGCTCTCCTGCTCTCTCTCTGTCAAATAAATAAGTAAAATCTTAAAAAAAAAAAAAAAAGAGATGTATAGTTTTCTTTGAGGGAAGCACCACTTATTTTTTTTATTTTTTTACTGTTATGTTAATCACCATACATTACATCATTAGTT
>NW_027784173.1:0-289 GCF_054177405.1 Leptonychotes weddellii | reverse complement strand
AAATGGTAGACTAGGAGAAAAAAATTGCTGAGGTAGACAATAAGGCATCACTCCTATCTGCTTGATTCTAGGTAGAACTTTTTTTTCTTTAATAACTTGTGGCTTCTATCTGAAACTCAGGTGGGTTTGATGCCTGAATATAGAGTATTTGCTTGTTATAAAGAAAATATAGCCAATAATTTTAATTTAGGTTGACTCAGTAAATATATAGGATATTTGCACAGCACTGTTAACAAGTTTTTTTTTTAAAGATTTTATTTATTTATTTGACAGAGAGAGACACAATGAG
>NW_027784172.1:0-289 GCF_054177405.1 Leptonychotes weddellii | reverse complement strand
ACTGTTGCCTGGCTGACAATGATTAATGATTGCAAGATTCCATACGGCACTTAGAGCATTGGATTTCTGGCAATCACAAAGATGGAGACTTGGGGATTTTAGTTGAGTACTAAAGAAAGAGTATCCCTTCCCTAAGGCTGAAGAGTTTGGGAATATACAAGTTATATAAGTATTCGTTTGTAATTTTTACTTTTTTTTTAAAATTTTTTTATTCTTATGTTAATCCCCATACATTACATCATTAGTTTTAGATGTAGTGTTCCATGATTCATTGTTTGTGCATAACACC
>NW_027784171.1:0-289 GCF_054177405.1 Leptonychotes weddellii | reverse complement strand
GATTTGTTAATAATGGGTTTTGTTCAAAACAGAAACTGGTCCTGCAAAGGCGGTGACCTCGTTTGCTCCATGAGCTCCGCACTGAAGAGAAGCCTCGCTTGCTGCTTGAGCTCACTTCACCAGGAGAGGTAATTACAGGGAAAATCAAATCTATGGACTGTGTCCCATTGCCTTTTACCTGCACAGAGTGGGAGGGGGCCGGCGGCCGCGTGCTCAGCCCATGTTTAGAAGATTCATGTTTATCTAATGGGAAGTCAATATTATTGTCCGGGAAAGAGTCAGGGTGTTG
>NW_027784170.1:0-289 GCF_054177405.1 Leptonychotes weddellii | reverse complement strand
CCGCACAGACAAGGGCTCCTTAGGTCCATGCTTCGGAGCAGGCCCGCCGTCCACCGCAGCGAACGTTCTCAGTGTTCACGGTGCCCCCGACACAGCGATGCCTGCCCTGCTGTCCCCTGAGTCACCCCCTCAGTGCCAGACTCTGGGGCAGGATTTCAGGATACAAAGGTGAGCCACTTCAGTGTGGCCCGTGTCCTCCGACCAGCGACAGACCCAGGACTTGGCCACTTGGCTTCAGATACACGCGTGTTTGGGAAACGCAATCAAATGCACCCTCAAATCAGGGGGA
>NW_027784169.1:0-289 GCF_054177405.1 Leptonychotes weddellii | reverse complement strand
CCCAAACTGCCATGGCCCAGCAGCCGTGTTTCCTAGCGGGCAGGGTGCCGCTGTCCCTGCCTTCTCTCCCCTGTCCTGGCAGCCACGTCCCAGGTCCCTGAAGGACCGTGAGCCCAGCGTCCTCGCCCAGCAAGGCTGCTCCTCTCCACCCTCTTCTCTGGAGCCTCCTTCACCAGCGGCCTCCAATCCCCCGACTGCCAGCTTGAGGACAGTCTCCAGAACCTGGGACCCTCCCCAGGATCCAGAAGCCTGTGCGGGCACCTCGGGTGTTCCCGTCAGAGTCCATTTG
>NW_027784168.1:0-289 GCF_054177405.1 Leptonychotes weddellii | reverse complement strand
CCATGAAGTCTGTCCCTTCCAGCTCGCTGGGACCCTCGGGCCACAGTCAGGCCGTCCTCTTTACTAGTTGCCAAAACTGGGCCTTCATGCGAAGTCCTATTAATTTGGTTTAATTTTTATGTCCCTGAGAGGATTTCAAGGCCAGCTGGACCCCTTCCCCTGTGGACAGGTATGAAGTGTGTTCCCACAGGAAGCACCCTGACTTTGTGGGAAGGTGGGGTTTTCCAGCTCTTAGGTCCTCAGTTAGGATCCCCGCGAAAGCCCGTGGTCACCGGGCCACCTTGGGATG
>NW_027784167.1:0-289 GCF_054177405.1 Leptonychotes weddellii | reverse complement strand
CTAGAGATGTTTATAGCAGCAATGTCCACAATAGCCAAACTATGGAAAGAGCCAAGATGTCCATGACAGAGGAATGGATAAAGAAGATGTGGTATATATATATACAATCGAATGTTATGCAGCCATCAAAAGGAATGAAATCTTGCCATTTGCAACCACGTGGATGGAACTGGAGGGTATTATGCTGAGCGAAATAAGTCAATCAGAGAACGACATGTATCACATGATCTCACTGATATGAGGAATTCTTAATCTCAGGAAACAAACTGAGGGTTGCTGGAGTGGTGGA
>NW_027784166.1:0-3449 GCF_054177405.1 Leptonychotes weddellii | reverse complement strand
CAAATAATGCAATATATGTTAAGAAAAAAAAAAAGAAGAAGAAGAAGGTAGCGGGAGGGGAAGAATGAAGTGGGGGAAATCGGAGGGGGAGACGAACCATGAGAGACGATGGACTCTGAAAAACAAACAGGGTTCTAGAGGGGAGGGGGGTGGGAGGATGGGTTAGCCTGGTGGTGGGTATTGAGGAGGGCACATTCTGCATGGAGCACTGGGTGTTATGAACAAACAATGAATCATGGAACACTTCATCTAAAACTAATGATGTAATGTATGGGGATTAACATAAGAATAAAAAAAAAAGATGCCAAAAAAAAAAAAACAAAGTTTTCATTAATTCTGTAAGGTCAGGTTTATCTCCTTTCACCCCAGTTGCTAAAGTCATGATAATCGGAAATTCAAATAGTAATAAGTAGATTTTTATATGCGATGTTAGTTCTGGCATGCTGCCGTCTGACTTTTTACAGGTCAAATTTCAGAAATCTCATTCTGCCCCTGCAAACTGCTTTATTCATGACTTTGAAAATGCCAAGATCAAAAGGGGGTGCATTCAATTCAATTCAATTGTTCAAGTGGACAGAAAAGATGTTCTTTTATTCAAATGACAAGGACATTTGATCCAGAAAAAGCTGTACTACTTCATTCTTGAAGAAGGGCACACACCTTGCTTTATGAATTCTGTTTTAAAAATTTCTTTGTTGGGGGCGCCTGGGTGGCTCAGTCGTTAAGCGTCTGCCTTCAGCTCGGGTCATGATCCCAGGGTCCTGGGATCGAGCCCCACATCGGGCTCCCTGCTCAGTGGGAAGCCTGCTTCTCCCTCTCCCGCTCCCCTTGCATGTGTTCACTCTCTTGCTGTGTCTCTCTCTGTCAAATAAATAAAATCTTTAAAAAAAAAAAAAGAAAATTTCTTTGTTGATCAGTTTATTAATAATCTGATCTAAATAACAGTCTAACAATGAGGCAATTGGCAAGTCCTTTGTCAAAAAAGAAAAAAGATGCATTTCATTATCAATAACCAATGAGCATGTAGAACCATCTCTGGGATTCTGTTTCTCTGAAAACCTTGGGCAGGGTCAGGGGGATGTCACATAAACTCTGAGAATTGAGAGAAAAAGATAGTTCACTAAGTGCCAAGAAATCTATCTAGTTTGTTTATCAAAGGCCAAATAAAGGAAACTGTAAATTCATCTACAGAAAAATTTGCTAGATAGTACCTATGCACTGACATTTTGCCATAAGCTGGGGCAAATCTTAGTCTTTCTTTGCTCACAAATAAGCTGTTTGTTTTAGCGGTATACCCCGGTGCTTGGTCATCTGATGAGGCAATGTGATAAAGACACAAGGGAGGCTTGAAAGCACAAAGTAAAGTAAAAGTTACATTAAGGGCCGTGGGAGAGTGTCATTTCATTAGAGGGGGACATTTGGGGGGGTGTGGGATTTGCTACAATGCAGGACTCCAAGGAAAATATGGATGTCCATTTCGACTTGCCTGAAATTTGGCACCTAACTGTCTCCCTGATCAGCACCTGCCTGGCCTTTGGGCTCCACTAAAGAGAGCGTCCAGGAGGTGGAGCAGGGCTCTCACCCTTGTTTGCAAATCAGTATCACCTGGAGAGCTTTTCCTGTCTGGGTCTCTTCTCATAATCCATTAAATCTGGGTCTTTGTTGGTGGGCCCCAAGCATTCCCAAATCTGCCACTAGAGTCGGGAATCACTGGTTTCAGGGGAAATACAGGATTTTCAAACTGGAATGGCAAATTTAGGACATATAACAATTCAGGAAATAGAAATATGAATGCATTTTCTCTCAGGACTCACCTGACATATCCTAAACTCTGGATGCCACTTTTTCTGTCTGGTAATTCCTGGTGAAAGAGGAACCACATTTGTACATTACTGCCATTCCATGCTCTCTTCTTTCCTCTTCTGCTAATCTGACCCAGGATGTCAGAACAATAAAAACAATCACTTCACTCATATGACACTGACAATAGTCTTCATTTCCAACCTGTTTTCTAAGAAAGAGGGCTACAGTGTATTTGTTAATGAAAACATGGAACTTAAGCAAACTCGACCAGATAGATACTTGCTTTGGAGCTTCAGAGTCTATGAGTCTACGACTGCATGCTGTCTTGCTGATTTCATCCTTAGAAATAGGACCCTGGGTTTCAAGGTAGGTACATGGAATGGCAGAAATGCTCTGATGATTGGGTAAGCAAGGATGGCATAAAGCAGAAGGCTTTACTAGCTTCAGGGTAAAGAAACACCTCCTATGACAAAGTGGTTGGCAATTAATGATCAATGGTGATAAAGGAGATCAAAGAACACTTCTTCGATCCTCTCTGTGTCAAGAGACACGCTGTTGCAAAATATGGCTTCTGTTTATTCTAACTGTTCGTCACCAAACACATTGGAAGTCTCAAAAGAATCAAGCACGTAGAACTCACAGTGATGGTGGTGACTGAGCCAAACTGTAGTATTTCCAAAGAATACATAAACTAATCCCTACAGAGAATATCTCTCAAATTCATATATACCATTTATGACCAACCTAAAACAAAAACTTATATATGCTGCCTTTTGTTAGTCTCTCAATGCAAAATCAGAGATAGTGGCAGAAGGATGTCAAAACTTGAATAAACTTATCTCAGGGATGACTAATTTTAAAGTTGGGGTGAGGTCTTTATGGCATTAAGATGATTTCATGGTAAGAGAACACAAAAATACTTGAACTCTGCTCCAGACCAGAGGTAATCATCTTCACAAAGTTGTCCACAGAGCTAAACACAGAATGTCTGCAAAAGAAATGAAAGAACACTTTTTTATTGTCCAGGCTCAATGCAGCTATCAGGAAGGCTGAGCTGGAGAAAATGACCTAGTTTAGAAGCTTCCTGTTACCTGGGTTCAAATCTGAATCTCAACTCTCATCGCACTTTAAAGTATGTGAAGAAATAGTAGAAATATACCCGAAACTAATGTAACATTGTGTGTCAACCATACTTCAATAAAAATAAGTAAATATGTACATATATACATATATATATATGCACACATATATACATATATATATATATATAAATATGCACACATATACCAAAAAGAAAAGAAAAGAAAAAAGAAAGAGTAGGGAAAGAAAAAGGTTAAAGAATAGTCCCTGTGTCAATTTGTCTGCGTTGCAGAGAGAAAAGTGATGAACTTATTTATTAAACTTTTTCAGTTTGAATTAATTATAAATTCTCATGCAGTTATAAGAAATAAAACAGAGTCTTCCTCGGCGCTGCCTGTGGAGGTGGCAGCCGTCTGTTACTGGGCATCATGGCTGCCCTCAGACCTCTGGTGAAGCCCAAGATCGTTAAAAAGAGGACCAAGAAGTTCATCCGGCACCAGTCAGACCGCTATGTCAAAATTAAGCGCAACTGGCGGAAACCCAGAGGCATTGACAATAGGGTGCGC
>NW_027784165.1:0-289 GCF_054177405.1 Leptonychotes weddellii | reverse complement strand
CCTGCCTGGCTCCCTGAGGACACGCCTGTGTGCAGCGCAGTGCAGACCTGAGCCTGACGCGGAGGCCACGAGCCACCACGCTCAGGGCCTGCTTTACTCACAGGGCTGTGTGGTCCCGGGGGCCTTGCCGTGTCCTGCTCCCCGTGCTTGACTTCGGCTCACACGTCCTGTGTCCTGGGATGTCGGCAGGGAGGTTCTCGTAGGTACTGCTCCTGGAACGCTAGTGTCCACACACGCCGTTGCCATAAAGACCGTGGAGGTATTGGTGAGGTGTTGTGCAGTTTCTGTT
>NW_027784164.1:0-289 GCF_054177405.1 Leptonychotes weddellii | reverse complement strand
AAGAACAGTGGTGAATAATGATTTTATTTTAAGGGAAAAATGTATTTTAGGACTAAGGATGGGATAATTATAGTGAGTTCAACCCACTTTGAGGGAAAATACTATATATTAAACAATTCAAATAGAGTTGGAACTCTTTATATGTTATAAGCTTTCTGACCAATTGTTACTAAGTAACAATTTACTTAGTAGTCCATTCGATTTTCATTTGTATGCCTAAAGACTACAAACAACCTCACAATATTCATATTTTAACTATACTGTATTAAGCAATTATGCCTATATCTTC
>NW_027784163.1:0-289 GCF_054177405.1 Leptonychotes weddellii | reverse complement strand
CCCAGGCTCCAGTGAGCCACAGGCCCCTTCAGAGTAGTGTCCATTCATTTATAGCTGAGGTGGCTCTGTGTCCTGATAGCAGGAGGCATTTCTTTTCTTTTTTTTTTTTTTTTAAAGATTTTATTTATTTATTTGAGACAGAGAGAATGAGAGACAGAGAGCATGAGAGGGAGGAGGGTCAGAGGGAGAAGCAGACTCCCTGCCGAGCAGGGAGCCCGATGCGGGACTCGATCCCGGGACTCCAGGATCATGACCTGAGCCGAAGGCAGTCGCTTAACCAACTGAGCCA
>NW_027784162.1:0-289 GCF_054177405.1 Leptonychotes weddellii | reverse complement strand
AAAAAAAAATCCATCGAGAGAAGAATCTGCTAAGGCTGGAAGTTGCGCATTGAATGGTTAAACATGACTTACGGTGGAAGAAATTTACATGCTTGTGCTTCAGGGTCACCGCATGTTTTAAAGCAGGGAGTGGTACAAGGTTCATATCTCCATTCACACATCCTCCGGTAGGGCACTGCTGCCTGGATTTCTGCGGAAATAAGGAAGTCTAGATTGCACATATTTTTCATGTACGGCTTGAAAAATAATGATTTATGATAGTAAATAGGATAGTAGATAGGATTTGACC
>NW_027784161.1:0-289 GCF_054177405.1 Leptonychotes weddellii | reverse complement strand
CCTGCCTGGCTCCCTGAGGACACGCCTGTGTCCAGCGCAGTGCAGACCTGAGCCTGACGCGGAGGCCACGAGCCACCACGCTCAGGGCCCGCTTTACTCACAGGGCTGTGTGGTCCCGGGGGCCTTGCCGTGTCCTGCTCCCCGTGCTTGACTTCGGCTCACACGTCCTGTGTCCTGGGATGTCGGCAGGGAGGTTCTCGTAGGTACTGCTCCTGGAACGCTAGTGTCCACACACGCCGTTGCCATAAAGACCGTGGAGGTATTGGTGAGGTGTTGTGCAGTTTCTGTT
>NW_027784160.1:0-289 GCF_054177405.1 Leptonychotes weddellii | reverse complement strand
TAGTGCAGTAAGGGGATTGATCAATCAATCAATCAGATATAAGGATTAGAAAGCAAGGAATAAAATTAATGTATAAAGCAAGGAACATGACACTGTATACAGAAGATTCAAAAGAATCTCCAAACTTTTAAAATTACTAAGCAATTTTTAAAAGCTTGCTGAATACAAATTTGCTGAAACAATACACAATATATTTTATATACCATCAATAAGGAAATAGAAAAATCTTGCAAATATCACTAGAGAATCATAAAAATATCAGATATCTTGATCTTTGAAACCAAAAAAA
>NW_027784159.1:0-289 GCF_054177405.1 Leptonychotes weddellii | reverse complement strand
CCCAGCGAACTCTGGAGTCTCCACTCTGCAGGGAATGGCAGCTCGGGCTCAGACAATTCCAGGGCACCGATGGTTGAGCCTGGCTCTGGGCTCCACCAGAGCCGGTCTGACGGTGCACCCACATTCCCAGCCGCCCCCCAGAAGTGCGGAAGAAGGGCTGGTCTGTGGCCTCGTGCCTCATCCTTTTTATCCTGCTCCCGGCTACCTGTGGTCACGGGGTCCCCCTGCCGGGCTTGCCGGGCTCCAGGGGCCTTCTCAGAGGCCCGAATTGCTGTGGGAGGGGGGCCGG
>NW_027784158.1:0-289 GCF_054177405.1 Leptonychotes weddellii | reverse complement strand
AAGAAATCTAGTAAGAAAGTATCAAAATCTATAGGATGTTGTGTAAATATTTCTTAGGAATATAAATGGAAATAAAAGAAGTAGAAAACAAAAAAAAAAAAAAAGAAGGCTGCGAGTGCCACCACTAGGACTGTCGTGGAGAATGGGGGCAGGGGCAGAAGCCAAACCTCGGAGGAGAGTGATTAGCCTCCATGACCGAACCGGTGAGTGATGGCTGAGCCCAACCTACAGCCTTGCCTGCAACCCCAGCGCACGGCTCTCATGCGGTCTGAGACCCTCCATCCACGCT
>NW_027784157.1:0-289 GCF_054177405.1 Leptonychotes weddellii | reverse complement strand
AGACTCAGTGCAAGGTCTGTCAGGACAGAAATAGAGGGTCCACTTAGGAGGCTACTCAGTGATCCAGGCAAGGGCAGTGGTGGCTTGAGTTCCATTTCCATTCTTTTCCAGCTCATCTATGGCAATTTTGGTGGCTTCCTATGTTTGCCTTACACAATGTTTGCCCCTCACTCAGTCCTTTCTCCCAATATCCACTGTTTTCATCTATTCCTTTGGTCATGCCTACCAATCCAAATCTATAATAGAACTTTCCTCTTGCACTTCTTATCTAGATATTTTCTGGGTGTTG
>NW_027784156.1:0-289 GCF_054177405.1 Leptonychotes weddellii | reverse complement strand
GTATCATTCATCTTCAAAGAGTGAGAGTTTGACTTCTTTGCCAATTTGAATACCTTTTCTTTTTGTTGTCTGATTGCTGATGCTAGGACTTCTAGTGCTATGTTGAACAGCAATGGTGAGAGTGGGCATCCCTGTTGGGTTCCTGAGCTTAGGGGAAAAGCTCTCAGTTTTTCCCCATTGAGAATGGTATTCACTGTGGGCTTTTCATAGATGGCTTTTATGATATTGAGGTATGTACTCTCTATCCCTACATTATGAAGAGTTTTAATGAAGAAAGAATGCTGTACTT
>NW_027784155.1:0-3449 GCF_054177405.1 Leptonychotes weddellii | reverse complement strand
ATCTGGTGTGTGACCTAACTGCATGCACAGAATTTTCTCAGTGGATTTAATACCGAATGAATTTCACAGAAATCTAATTTTCATTCCTAAACTTCCACTCAGTAGTGAGCTGTAACCACCTCCATTTATTGAAGATGGTGTCATAGAATGGATGTTTATTGGGCTTTCTTTTTGCTTCATTAAGCTCCCTTTAACATATCATGACCAAACTATTTGTAATTTGGAGAAATGGTATCAATTTCTTGGGTGTTCTAGGAGCTATTTCACAGATTTCTGGGTGGGAACTTAAGACAAGAGAAGTGATAGCCTCATAAAGTATTTGTTTTTTGACTTAGGTGTTTAAAGAAAAAGTGAAAGATTGAGTCAGGACACATGCAGGGAGAAAGGGAAAAAAGGAAGAGAAAAGAAAGGAAAATCTCACCTATAGTTTTCGTCTTGATACACACACACACTTTCCAGAAATGTGTAAGTTCTTCGGAAATGACCTTGAAAGGACCTATTTTTGGAAACTAATGGGGCAGGGTAATAGCAGTAGCCTAGTTCAGTACAAGTAAGGTGGGTTGCCTGTGATGGGGTGGAAGTCAGTGTACCTCGGAATGATTTTTTTTTTTTTAAGATTTTATTTATTTATTTATTCGCCAGAGAGAGAGAAGGAGCACAAGCAGGGGGAGCAACAGGCAGAGGGAGAAGTAGGCTCTCAGCTGAGGAAGGAGCCCGATGCGGGGCTCCATCGCAAGACCCTGAGATCATGACCTGAGCTGAAGGCAGACACTTAATTGACTGAGCCACCCCCAGGCGTCCCCCATAGAATGATTCTTAAGAAACATGAGGTCTGAAGTCAGACCACCTATATGAAGCCTTACCCAACCTCCTGCCAACTGAATGATGTTGGGTGAAATAACTTTGCCAAAACTCCTTATGTATAAAATGAAGTTAATAATGGTGCCTCCCTCACAGAACTGTAGAAAAGTTTAAATTAAATCACCCATCTATAGTGGATATCCTTGGATGCTGTTCAATAGATGTTCTCCATTTCTTCCTTGCTGATGGATCACAGTTTTGTTTGAGGATGTGCAGAACCACAGGCTCAAGGTAGCTAAGCTCCATCTCCAGGCCCAGGGAGGCAAATTAAAATGATTTCTCTCCTTTAGCCAGAGAGAGACAGGAAGAAATTCCTTCTGCTGTTGCTTCTATGTTGTGATGTTGGGAGCTGTGGCAGCCATTCTGGAGCTGTGAAGGGAATTAGCTAGGGACAAACCAACCCACTGAAATGGCAGAGTAGAAAGGAGAGAAGACCTGTGTGTCCAATGACATTGTTTAGCTGCTGAGTTATCCAAACCGGAAGACATTTTACCTCTGGGCTTTTTGTAATCTGAGATAATAGGCTTGTTGTTTAAGCCATTTTAAATTGAGTTCTCTCTATAACTTTGCAGCTGTAAGCATTCTAAGGGGACACCATTATATAAAGCATTTAGGGCATAGTAACGCTGCAATTATAAAGCATAGTCAGTGCATCAGACTTAGAGATGCAGCCTAGGGCCAGCTCCTTGGCCAGAAATTGGTTTTGTTGACTGTTCTCATTACTGCTGCTGGCATCACTCTTCTGGACTCTTGACCTTCTTGCCTGGGCTTGTGTACTGACTGGATTCTTCCCACCTGAGCTGACTTTACCTATAAACAGTCTTCCCTCCCTGTATACTTCCCCGCAGTGTCACTGTTGGACATTCTTCCCGTCCCCTGGCCCAGAATTCTACCCTTTACCTGCGATACCTAGAGTTCCTTCCAGAGCTGTCCTGCCCTCCTCCCAAGTCCATTCCCCCTGCACCAGCTTTGCCTGTTCCATTTATGTCGGAGCAAGACCAAAGGTCAGCATTACATTCTTGAACTGCACTAGGAACTTCTTTCTGAACGAAGCATGAGTATGGTGAGCTAAGGGCTGACCCCCACACCCGCAGGATTCATAGGCTCTGGAACAATGGTTCTCAGCTTGGTGGGGGAGGAAGGCTGCTTTGTCCCTGAGGAGACATTTGGCAATGTGCAGAGATGTGTTGGCTGCTACAGCTGGGGGATGCTACCTGTGTCTGGTGGGTGGAGGGAGACTGCTAAACATCCCGCACGGCGAAGATCCGTGCTCCCCAACACAGACTCATCTGGTAAAAAATAGCAATCATGCTGAGAAACCCTGCTCTAAAAAATGTGGAAATTATGAAAAGGCATCATGTTCCAAGGCTTTCTTAGCTTTGCGGCATCCCCACCTCCTTCCTCCAGCAGCGGCGCCCCTACACCTTTCTGCTGAATTACTCCTTTGTATTCTGTGCTTTTCAGACCCAAGAGGAGGCCTCCTGCGCTCAGATGTTACTTATCGGATGTGCTTCCTTTGGGCCCTTCTGGTTTTTTAAAAAGGACTATATGAATAATGAACGCTTACTTCAGGGACAAGAGCTTTTGATCCTCGGAACGTTTCCTGTTTCCTGGAGAATTTTGCACACTTCTTCCTCCTCTCGGGCATAATTCTAAAACCATATATGCCAGTCCTCGGTCAAAGTCTCTTTGTAATGTTAATAGATTTTAGCCTTAGGAAACTAGACCGTATCTTAGATTGATGTCACCCCTGTTAAGGTTCAAATTTGCAGTCTGCTCTGCTTTTGCAGAAACCTAACGAGGGTAGCCTTCATCCATCATTTCAGTGAAACTTAATTTTTGTAGAATTTCCTTTCAAGATGGTAGATTATTGTACATTCTGGGACAAAAGGTGAGAGAGGAGAGTCCATCACTGATTGAAAAAGGAACTAGCGGGTCTGATCTTTACAGGGTAAAATGAAAGTTTGAATCAGGCCGTTAAATTCTTTGGATTAACTCAGACCTCCAAGTTTATTAAGTGACCTCCAAGTCTTGAAATTTCTTAGCCATGAAAGATGAGAGGTTACTGCCCCCCAAACAAGGAGAAATACCAGCCTGTGCCATGAAAGATTATGGGTCTGTGGGGCCAGAAAGTCAAAATTGGGGGCTTAAATTTTATGTCCCATAAAATGGGGAGCTCCTTCTGTAACTATAACCTCAGATCTTACAGTGATTTAGAATTTCTCAAGGAGATTTCACCCACACTGTGATTCCAATTGCTCCTCGACACCGTGACCCTGTGTGGTCGGCACTTCAAGTATTATTACCCACACTGGGCAGGAGAAGAAATGAGAAGCTATAAAGGTTATGTGACTTACTTAAGAAAAAACCAACTTAAAGTCATATTAACTCACTGAGAGATACATGACTTTTGAACGTAACCAAATATTTCAGATCTTCCCCAGGACAGTTAAGATTTAAGACAATCTGGACTTTATCCCAATAGGTTCCTTTATTAGATAACAAGTCCTAATTTTTATTCATAATATATAGTCCCTGGAATGTTGACCTGGAGTGGCCAGGCAGGAATTTATTTATTTATCCTTCAC
>NW_027784154.1:0-13801 GCF_054177405.1 Leptonychotes weddellii | reverse complement strand
AGAATGAGATACAGAGAGCATGAGAGGGAGGAGGGTCAGAGGGAGAAGCAGACTCCCTGCCGAGCAGGGAGCCCGATGCGGGACTCGATCCCGGGACTCCAGGATCATGACCTGAGCCGAAGGCAGTCGCTTAACCAACTGAGCCACCCAGGCGCCCTAATGATAGCTTTTCTTAACGGCCATTTAGAAGGCAATCATTTGAAATGCATTCTCTACAAAGGCATATGACTAGTGTCTAGGATGAAGATGTGTATGAAAGGGAATAACACCAAATGTGTACACTTTAGATTGTGTGGCACATTTATGTTGTTATCCTATGTGCTCGATGCAGAAGGCAAGTATTCCAGACATTTTTACCAATTTTCTCTTTTTCAGAAGAAATTATCACAAAAAGATCAAGTAATTTGCTCATGCTCCCTAAATTGCTAAAATAGTGCAAATGGCCTTCAACATTCACCTGCATTACTTCGAAATTTGCACTTACTTGATATTCTTTTTTTTACTAGTGAAAGAAAAAATTTGCCCCCATCTGTGTTGGAATTACTTTCTACTAGACAATACAGCATAAACAACAATCCTTATCAATCATATTAACCCAAGAAATATCAGAATGAACTTTTCTTAGATTCGTTTGCACAAAATGAGTCCTGAGTATGTTACTGCATCAGATGTCCTTAAATAACTCTGAAATTATTTAGCCTGTTATCTATTTCCAGCAAGAAAAATAAAATTCATCTAATTTAGAAGACCATAGGAAAGCACATCTTGGAAGATGAGCCTAAGTGAGGTTTTAAAATTTCTGCAATTCTAGATGTTCCTGAATTCTGATGCCACTTTGCCTCTCTTCTTGGGAACTTACAAGGCCATAACTTGTCATCATCTAATGTAATAAGTCACCAGTCACAGGGATACTCAAATCCATAAGTGACTTTTTAGCATCAGAGGATTGGTACATAAGTTTTAAACATCCACCTGTTACTCAAATACTCAGCAGATAGCTTCCATACTATACTGAGTCCAACACAGATGAACAATAGCTCTTTGTAGAACCTGCACATTAGTCTGTGAGAGAAAGCAGAATATGTCACCCTAAAATATGCCATTTTGACATATTAATGATTCTGAATCAAAGTTACTTAAGAAATTACCAGTGCATAAAAGATACTCTGACCCTCCTTTTCCCCCCCTGAAATCAGGAAATGAAGTCTCTTTATGCCAGAGTTAGCAAATTCAGGACCAAATAGGCTGTATAAACACACCTTGTCATTTCTTCACTAATTTGCTACCCCAAGCCCAAACCCCTTTGCTTTGCCAATTTTTCACAAATGTATTGTTTCCTTGTCTAAAAGGTATTAAAACCATCTGCTTTGGTCATTTCTGGGAGTCTCATATCTTCGAGACTCCTGTAGGTACAAAATTAAATTTGCTTTTCTCCTGTTAATCTGTCTTGTACCAATTTAATTATTAGGCCAGTAAAGAATCTAGAAGGGAAGAAGGAAAAAGTTTTCTGTCCCTACACCTATGTAAGTGATTTCGGGAGAATCTAAAAAAATTACAGAGAGCCCACTCTCCATAATCTAATAGGATTGGGAGACAATTACATCAATCAGGGTTTCACTGTAAATAATTCCATCTGGGGAGTACGATTTAATTTGAGGAATGTCTGAATACATAATCAGGTTTGGCCCTGGTTTTGTTACACCTATTCTTTTAATTTATCTCTTCTCTTAAAGTGAATTATTCATTCTCTTAATAAATGCTTATTAAAACATGCTATGTATTATGCACTTTATAACATAAGTTATAACTTACTTAGCCTGTAGAATTTAACCAGTTGTGTTATTTGCTAAATTCTACTGAATTGGAGATCTATAATTAATTTTCAAGGGCTAATTATACTCCTTTACAAGGAGCAGTAACTTCTATATTATTCTTTTCATGTATAGGATAGTATTTAATGACTATGTGGACTGGAGAAGAGACTGAGAAGTTACCTAGGTTTCCAGAGGTCATACAACTAAAAGGTAACAAAGCCTGACTTTAACCCAGATCAACACCTTTTTGGTTTTCACTTTTGCATTTTTAAGCCTAAAGACATAATGTATTAATTGTCTACAATTTGACTTGTTTGACAATTTGAATTGTTTGACTTCAATCTAAGTCCAGTCTTATTTTTGTTTTTCTATATATCACACCATCTAGTAAATTGCCTCTCTCAACTTACACTACTCACTGTATATGTATATATAAATACACACACACACATATACATATATACACATATATACATATATGTACATACAAATATATATACATACATATATATATTAATATAAGCATATAAACCAAATACATAGTTTAAATACCTAAACTTATTTCTTTAAGGATCTTAATTAATGTTCACCAACTGTTGTAAGTGCCTTGTATTAGAGTTATAATACCTGGTACTAGTGTGAAAGCCACACAATAAAGACATTATCTAAGCTTATCTTAAGCTCTTCTGATTTAAAATTTTTGCAATGAAAAAATAAAATAAAATAATAAAGTAGAACTTTTGTAGTGAAATATGTTGATATGGCACTTCACCAGCTTTCCCATCTTTAAAACTGCCTATTTTCAGGTTTTACTGAAAACACTATCCTGTGTTTTGTTTTGTTTTAATTTACTCACTTAGAAAACCTGCAGTATTAGGACAGCATTAAAGAAGGCATTAATACTCACTATATCAAGTCTCCATTGATAGATTGAGTTATGCAGTTGCTTCAATACGTCTTGTAATTCATCCATAAAACCTAGAAATAAAATAATGGTGGTATAGATCTCTGTGGTATTAACCAAGAAAGGTAACGGATCTGACTCAAACTGAGGGTCATATGATTCATGAAGTCAGATCACACAAATGTGCCTCAAAACTGAGATCTCATGCAAAATCCCACCCAAAGGTGCCCTCACACAAATATCATTATCACCAAATACCTGGTACTCAAATAGTTTTAACTGAATAAGAAAGAAGTGAGTTATTGTAGTGTATGTGTGTGTATGCATACGTACATTTATACATACACGTATATTTGTATATTTGTTTATACATACATAAATATAAATATACTCTAAATACATGTATAAATACAAATGCAAATATAATATAAATATTATAACTTTTTTTCTTTTGCTTGTCCTATCTCCATTATCTTACTTCTAAAATAAACACTGATTTTCCTTCAAGAAAAAATAATCCTCATTTTTCTTAATCCTTAATCCTTGTGTTTGGTTGTTTATTTGTTCTCACAGTTTTATTGAGGTATAATTGACAAATAAAAATTTTGTATATTTAGATTGCAAAATGTGACTTTTTCAAGGTGTACAGTGTGATGGTTTTATGTGCATATACATTGTGAAATGATTGCCATAATCAAGTTAATTAACATACCCGAGACCTCATGTAGTTACCATTTTGTGTGTGTAGGTCTTAAGAATACTTAAAATTTACTCTCTTACAAACTTTCAAATATACAGTACAATATTAACTATAATCACCATGCTGTCCAGCAGAACCTCTTGTGTTTAAATGGGTTAAAAACACTAATTTTTATTTCATTTTTTTTGTTATTTCAAGATTGATTGATTGATTGATTTATAATTTTTAATTCCAGTATAATTAGCATACAGTGTTATATTCATTTCGGGTGTGCAATATAGTATATCAACACTTCTAATCATTACTCAATGCTCATCACAATAAGTACTTTTAGAAGCACGTGTGTGCCGATTGGCATATTCTCTCTCAAGTCACAAAGTAAGAGTCAGGCACAGACTTTTAGGAGGATCGATTTATAGTACAAAAGCCATCATAAAATGTCCCGTCAACCTCTGAGGACTTTCCAGACCACATTTGAAATTCCATTTTACTTTATTCTTTCTGGCTTCTGTGCCACAGTGAAGGCAGCTGTGTGGTCCATTTCACTTTCCCTCCTCTCTTTATAATGTGGGATTTCACTCGATGGCAAAACCTATGTTCCTTCAGTTAAATGAGTCTTCAGAGTTCAGTTCCATACTAAACCTTGTCTTGCTGTTTAGCTTCGTCTTCATGATCTTCAGTTTGAGATTATAAATACTGGGACTTTGTATGTTTCCATGCACTGCCCCATAAGATGATCAAAGACACATTTCGTTTTATGGTATTATAGTCTGTCAGGTGATTTTAAAAGCCATGAAACATTGAAGTCTGTATCTAAATCAGGTCTTTATTTTTTAGTTGATAATATGTCTTACTATTACATCTGCTGTACTTTGTTTCTGTGCTGTCTAAAGAAATCAGGCTGCCCCTAAAGAGCTACCTGGAATTATACTGAGACCTCAGCCATTCACGGAAAAATCGGAAGGTTCAAATGGGGAATGTGTCTCTTTGAAAAGAACTGATTGGGCAAGGTTTTGGTTAAAATTGAATACAAATGTAATTGAAAATAAAGCTTGGTCTTTATAACACTCTGACACTCTCAGAGCATGCAGGACATAAAACCAAGTAGTATTATACTGTATGGAAAATGAAGCACAGAAAGTTAAATATCCCCAAAGTCACCCTGAATGATGATCAGTGAGCTGGGATTGTGCTACAGAACAACAAAATCCAATTTACTCGTCTAACTGCTATAAGTCCTCTGCAAGCACTCTTTTTATCGAGTACTCCTATGTGTTAAGCATTGTACTAGGTGTTGTGGGGACTAGAAGGATTAATAAAATGTGATAACTCACAACCTCATGGCTACCTGGGATATTTTGCTTATGTCCTCCCTCTCCCCTTCTTTACTTAGTCAAGCATGAACTATTTATTTTTTAAAAGCTGTAAATGATTTTAAAGATTTTATTTATTTGAGAGAAGGAGAGAGAGAGAAGCAGCACATATATGTGGGGGGGAGGGGTAGACGGGGAGGGGAAGGGGGCAGAGAGGGAGGGAGAGGGACAAGCTGACTCCCCTCTGAGCGCAGAACTAGATCTCAGGACCCTCAGATCCTGACCTGAGCCAAATCAAGAGACAGAAGCTTAACTGACTGAGCCACCCAGGTACCCCATAAAGCTGTAAATTATTTTTAATAATTAGGCTCTAGTTTCCTCCTCATGCTGTTTGTATTTGAGAAATGCTGTAATCTGTTTTTACAGCTGATTTCAAAACAGTTTATTAGTGATACAGATATCACTTTTCTAAAGAGACTAGAAAAACTCTAGAGGGAGACTGGAGAGTGGAAGTGGACTCAGGGTCATAGTCCCAAAAGACTGAGATAATGTAGGTACTTCAGTATTATGGATAGCAGGGAGATGTCTGCTTTTTGCTTTTAAGTTCCTTCCTTAATTCTATCTTAGATATCAGTAGAATCAGCCTTAAGAAGGACAAAGTATTGAATAAATTATTCCCTCAAAAAAGTATGTATTACTGAAATTAGTTGATTTCATTATTTTAATTTTATAATGTTCTGGTAGGAAGTGTTGTGTATTAAGAAAGCATAAATGCCCAGCATGACTGCAAATAGTCTGTATTAGAGGGAAAAGAAAGCAAATTGGAATATGTTGAGCTCTGCTTTGTGGTGTGCAGTGTACCAAATCTTCATCTTCTAAATATCTTTTTTTTTGAAGATTTTATTTATTTATTTGAGAGAAAGAATGAGAGAGAGAGAGCACATGAGAAGGGGGAGGATCAGAGGGAGAAGCAGACTCCCTGCTGAGCAGGGAGTCCGATGCGGGACTCCAGGATCATGACCTGAGCCGAAGGCAGTCGCTTAACCAACTGAGCCACCCAGGCGCCCATCATCTTCTAAGTATCTTATTTTTTTTTTTTTAAAGATTTTATTTATTTATTTGACAGAGAGAGACACAGCGAGAGAGGGAACACAAGCAGGGGGAGTGGGAGAGGGAGAAGCAGGCTCCCCGCAGAGCAGGGAGCCCGATGCGGGACTCAATCCCAGGACTCTGGGATCATGACCTGAGCTGAAGGCAGTCGCTTAACCAACTGAGCCACCCAGGCGCCCATCTTCTAAGTATCTTAAAGGTGACTTACCCTCCTGACATTTGTGAAATTTCAGAGAAATTACAGATCTTCAATGTTTTACACAGCTGGTGGAACTGGGATTTGAAAATAGAGAAGAAGTAGATTAGATGATTGAGGGAAAGAAGTGCAATTGTTAGCAATGTGGTTGGGCTGGGTAATTTCTTGGTCTGTAAAGTGAGCGTGATTAGTAACACCTTACCATAGCGTCGCTGTGAGGATGATACGGGATGATGATTGCAGACCTCTGTGTACAGTGCTAGGCACACAGTACATGCACAATAGTAATTTCTACTGGAGATGATGATGTTGGCAACAGCAGGTGGTGATGCCCAACATTCCTTTATTACCAACTACTCCATAGAGGCCTGGATTGGATTTGGCCCTCCCACTCACTCGTGAGAAGGAAAGTAGCTTCTGACAGCCAGGACTCGGTCTAGTGAACACGTTAGACCATGCACTACTGTTGAACATAAAAATACCAAAGATACCACATCAGATAAGGCCACTTATGACCATGATAAAGTAAGACAAAAATAGGATTACTAAGTAATCACGTAGTAATACAGACAAAAAACAGGAATATTATCTAAACCAAAAAAAAACCCACCACCACCACCAAAAAAAACCTCCATAATTCATTTCTAATATGAAAAAAATCCCCAACAACAAAAAACCTCCATAATTCATTTCTAATATGAGTAACTACTGTTTCTTTACAAATTATAGTTTTAAATTTACCTTATGCTTCTTTACTACTAGATTAGAATTATAAAAATATCAAATCATAGAATTATCCTTCCTTCCTGACAGCAACAATCCACAGAAAAGCTTAAAACACAGATTCAAATCATGCCTTTAAGACACCCCTATAGTTCCTCAAGGTCTGAGTTTTCCCTCATTGAGCAAACCAATACGCCCAATTTTATTAAACTAAAGATGTAATAAATAAATAAATAAATAAAATAAAATAAAGATGTGTTTCTACTAGTCTTTGGAAGGCCATGGGTCACATGTCCTTCCCCGTAGTTAATAAACACTTAAATTTAGTAAATTTAGTAACAAGAATTTATCTCGAAACTGTTACATACACAACATCATTCTCTATGCAAATATGATTTAGACCTGGTCCCTGACCACAGCCATCTTGTAACTCAGTGGCAAATAAAGACCTAACTATTGAACAAATCTAAATGAAATGAATACTGCAATTCGATTTAGTACAACCAGCATTTATTGAACATCCAATATATCCCATGAATTAAGCCATAGTCTAATTATTACCAACATACTATGTGATTAAAAGTTTGTAGCAGTTTTATTTGATATAGTTCCTGAGGACTAGGAAGATTTTAATAGATGAAGGGAAAAAATAATAACTGTGAGACTAGGCTTTTGAAAAATCATAATTAAAGGCAAAGACAAGAATGCAGGGTTATTTTTCAGAGAATAGCAAGTGTCATTGTTATTGGTGCTTATACCAGCTTTGGTTGGGCCAAATAGAAATTGATGAGGCTAGAAATGTGTGTTTGGGATGATAATGAGGTATTAAATGGCATAATGGAGAATTGTAATGATAAAAGATGAAGGTCAGGACACTACATAGGAGGCCATTTCTAAAATCCATTTCAAAGATGGAAAAAAACAGAATTTAAATTGTTGCCTTAAGAATACAAATAAGCATATATGGAAAATTATGTTAGATTCTATGCTCATTACTGAAGGAGGTTCAGATATAAATAAATACATTGCATTTGACATCAGGGGCTCCTAGTCTAAGTTGACAAGGGGATAGATAAAACAATGATAGTAACTGCTATAATCCAAAGGGGAGAAATGTTACAAGAGACATTCAAAGAGGGAAGATTGTATTTAGAACATCTCAGAGTCCCTTAAATCACAGCATGTGCATCACTTTTTCCAGTGATCACAAATATCATTTTGCAGGAGTTAACCATCAGGAGCTCCAAAATTGGTTGGGCATCCTTAAATAACATGACTGTATGCTGCACACTTGCTACAGTCATGCAGTTTTCTCTTTGGGGCTCTGATGGCAATTCTCATGCAGACTACTTAGGAAGGAACAATGTCTTCCTGAAACTACTAAGTAGTTTTGTTAAAAACATATTGGAACTATTTTTTGCTGTTGGTGTTATTATTGCTGCTGCTGTTGTTGTTTATGGGCTTGTTTAATATAGGGCTCTAATTAACCAACAGAAATGTTTCATTAAGTCACAATCCATGTGTAGGGGAGGAAAAATAATTTTTCCTCTACCCTTCTAGGTTCTTGGCTGAGACAACCTCGGTAGTAAAAAGCAGATTAAGAGGAGAAAAACAGAAGTTTAATGACACATGGGAAAGAAAACTTACCCAAGAAAACTGAGTAACTCTCTGAAATGGCCAAAGCCACATCACCTTAAATACCATCGCCAGCTAAAGACAGAAGATTGGGGAGGGGGTGCAGTTATAGGAAGTTACCAGGAAAAGCACTGTGCATAAGAATGAGGTTGTGATGCAGATTTAAGCCATTGCCTTTTCCATTGATAACTTTCTAGATATTTAGAGTCATCCTTCTCTTCCTGGTAGAGAGAGAGTGAGAGCGAGAGCGAGAGAAAGAGAGAGAGACCCTTAAAATGGAGATTTTCCTTGTAAGTGTAAATGTCTCTTATGAGAGGGTAACTTCTACTCAGGTGTCAGAGCTTTTCTTATGCCTGCTATTTCTTAAAAAAATAATCACTTCAAGATAATCTTTTTGCCAAAGAGGCATATTTTGCAGTCGCAAATTGTTCCTCCTTTCACATGACATTCATTAGGGCTCCTATGTCTCCCGTATGCCCTAATTCCATTGGTTGTTAAATCTTATTGAGTCTACCTGTTAAGTAGCTCTTAAAATTATTCTATTTCTGGATCATTATTTCCCACTGCTCTAGTGTGAGTCCCACTCTATGTAAATGCTATTTTTCAGGTGAGTACTGAGATGAAAGCAGAGATTACAGCACCAGAATTCAATCAGGATTTTTTTAAAAAACATATATAATATGTCCAACATTATATATATGTAAAACATATATGTAATATGCTAAAACACCAAGTCCACAAAATAACAGTGTAGTCATAAAAGAGATGGAGCATTGGCTAGAAGATAAAGGTAAGTTGAATCACTCAGTGTTCCATTAATTCATTCATGAAACATTCATTGTATACTTCCTAAGTATCAGGCATTTGGAATTCAGTGATAGCCTGATTTATTGATGGCTGTGATCTTAAAAATGCAATATAGTGTAGGCAATTGCTCATCTGTACATTCCCTAATTACTAGAAGACTGTATTCCTGATAATATCCTCTTTCTGTGTCTATTCTAAGTGATTTTTGTTGAATGTTTTCCATTTAACCCTTAATACATTTTATCTACCTTCCTTACTATGTTCTGTGCCCCAGGATTTTGACTGTTAAGGACAATATCAGGCATTCTTGCCATCTAGCTTCTCACAAAATTCAATTAGGTACCAGCATGAATTCACAAGAGACAAGAAGAAAGTGAGACTGGGATATTTATTCTCTTTATCTTTTCCCTATGAGGTCTCCTGTGTCCCACTATCCATGTAACTCTCCCTCTGAATTCTGGTAACTACTTTCTACCCATGTTCCTAGACTGGGAGCAATGCTCTTATTTTATTATTACTTCCCTCATCTCCCGAATATTTGAAAATAATCATTTTTTTAAAGATTTATTCTATTTATTTGAGAGAGAGAGGGAGAGAAAGAGAATGGGAGGAGGAGGAGGGAGAGGGAAATAATCTCAAGCAGACTCCCTACTGATCATGGAGCCCGACATGGGGCTTGATCTCATGACCCTGAGATCATGACCTGAACCAAAATCAAGAGTCGGACGCTTAATCAACTGAGCCACCCAGGCGCCCTGAAAATAATCATTTTTTAAAAATTCACCAAAATAATCCAGCTTGACTTTGTCATCAGTTTCATTCTAAGACCCAGATTGCTACTAGTTTAGAATTTGGTATGTTTTTCAACTAGGCCCAGAGTTTTCCTTATGCAATTCTTGAGTATTATTCTTAACTTTTGTGGTGTTTTAAAAAATATTTCTTAAATTTGATGTCTGTTTTTCCTTACTTTTCTTCAGATTGTGTGTGATGACCAAGTTTATGTAGCTTAAGGGGTATGATTATGAATGATGTTAATTATCCCTCAGGAGGATATTCCAAGTCTCCCCATTTGTCTCCAGTCTTTCAACTTCTAGATATCCCAAATCTAATCCAATTTTAACAGTACCTCCAGAGTCATCTTTTTTTTTTTTAAAGATTTTATTTATTTGAGAGAGAGAGAATGAGAGACAGAGAGCATGAGAGGGAGGAGGGTCAGAGGGAGAAGGAGACTCCCTGCCGAGCAGGGAGCCCGATGCGGGACTCGATCCTGGGACTCCAGGATCATGACCTGAGCCGAAGGCAGTCGCTTAACCAACTGAGCCACCCAGGCGCCCCAGAGTCATCTTTTTTAAAACATGAATAATTAAAAGCCTTGGAAGCCTGAGGTTTTTTCAAGGAAAGTTTCTATTTTTTTTTCTTTTAAACCTCCTTATGTAATTTTGACCACAATAAATATTTAAATATTACAATATTTTAGAAATTAATATGTAATCATAGTTAAAAAGGAATTCAAATAGGGGTGCCTGGGTAGCTCAGTTGTTAAGTGTCTGCCTTCGGCTCAGGTCATGATCCCAGGGTCCTGGGATCGAGCCCTGCATCAGGCTCCCTGCTCTGCCGGAAGTCTGCTTCTCCCTCTCCCACTCCCCCGCTTGTGTTCCCTCTCTCTCTGTGTTTCTCTCTGTCAAATAAATAAATAAAATCTTAAAAAAAAAGGGGAATCCAAATATACTTAAATTATACTCTTGTCCCTGATGAAGGTACTGAGAAAGAGATAAGCTTAATAACTTACTTAACATTACAGAAATAATAAAATAATCTTGTGTACTCTTTACCATAGCACTAGAATTTTTTTCAAATCTGAAATATTAATGTAGTCAACATAGAAAACATAACCTCATTAGCATTTTTCTGTCATCCTAATAAAAACCTACTTTGTAAAGGCTGATAATCTTGAGACCATAATATGAAAGTAGTTAGAAATGCACTCATAGATCAATGATTACCCATTTGGGTTATATAACACAAATTGTACATTGATATAGTATCTATGTGATACAGATTATTATTTTGCATACTTTTTTTAAGTCTGTTATCATGTTGCCGATGTAATTGTAGTTTTCTTAGGTTTTAGCAGAAGTATCAATAATGTTTCCAGGAACGAGACTCTTTAAGAGAGGTGATTAATATATTTTAAGTTTATTTGGTGCTTTCAATATTTCAGTAGTTATAGATATGATCTACTTCTATACAGAGCCTCTTTCTTACTATCATTATTTCAAATACAGAATTTATGCACCATAAATCATGTTTAAAAGTTTGAAATATGACATGTTCCTCTATTTGTTATATTTTGACAGTAAAATAGAAGAATCATTATTTAGGAGCCATAGGATCTAAAGATAGATTCACCGTAAGTCCGGTGAGGCACGTGTTAGTATTCCTATTCTCTGAGTCAAATTTTCATCAATACTATAGCATCAACATTTATAAGTTTTCTATTTGAAAGTTGAATGAGGAATTATAAAATTTGAATATCATCTATGGAATCAAACTGAATTGGTTGAAGATAAATAAAAAGGAACAACAAACAGAAGGGAAAATATGGGAAATACATTCCATAATTTATTTCCCAAATGTGATCTTTACAAATATGTATCTTTAATTTCAAATGTTATTTTATCTGTGGTTTTGTTTTTGAATGATTTGTACTCATTTGAAAATCTAGATTATCTTGCCTCTAATCTCATGAATTGTTTTATCCTTTTCCCCACATTGGTAAGTTGTTTTGTTGTTGTTGTTGTTTTGTTTTGTTTTTTAATACTGATTTGATCGTGTCATACTCTACATGTCTCTGTAGCATCAGGGAGCAAGAATTCCTGTCCCCTTCAAAGTCTTTCTAAGAATCAAATCAACATGAAACAGATCAGCAGGAGAAAATCAAATTTAATAGTGTACATATGGAGAATCCACATAGACATGGAAATTCCAAAGACAGGCAAAATTATATATATATATATATATATATATTTCATCCTGAACTAAAGGTGTAGGGGTCTGGGGCTTCAGAGGAATGGAATGCAATTCACAGGGCAATACGTCAAAGAGCGGATGTTTGGCAATTAGATATTTGCCCTGCCATATAGATGGATTACTCTGATAAAAGTTATTTCTGCTAATAACCTTTATTCTGGGCAGGACTCCCAATTTAGATTCTTCTATCTGGTTAAGGGAGGGGGAAATTTTTCTCTTGAAGCTGCAGGGTCTCCATTGCCTTCAGCTCAGAATAATCTCCATGCCAAAGTGGGTCATCTTGGAACTGCCTTCCCTTAGACCCTGCAATAGCACAGACTATAAAATCAGAATTTGCTTAGCACCAAGACTGAGACCAAGATTTGGTCAACAATTGTCAACACTATCCAGTATCCATCACTCTTCTGAAGGCCTACAAATCTACTTGCAGTTTAGCAAACACCTGATGTTCACTCTCAGCTTTGTACTTTCACACATGAAGCTTTCTTTGTTTGGAATATCCTTTCTCCATTTAGTTCTATTCAGGTTTGCATGCCCTTAAAGACATAGCTCATTCATCATCTAATTTACTATGTCATTTGTGATCATAACCTCTCATTGCCTTGCCAATTTACTGGTTGGTGTATCTTATTATTGTTTCCATTAGATGGTAGAATCATCTCTGGTTTACTTCTTCAGACTGTGAGCTCTTTACATAGAGAGACAGCATCTTTTATCCCCATGTCTCAAACACCTAGAAGAAAAATCGGACTCAAAAACAAAAAATGTATATATATATAGGCATTTAGTAAATGTATATTAGATAAAGGAATGACTATCTCTGAGTGTAAAGGCAACGAAAAGTGTTTTTTTGATTTACCATTATCAGTTTAGGGTAAGTTGTTCAATAAATATGTGAATGGCTGACAGTATTGGTGATAGTGAGAAAACAAGGATTCATCATCCTTCTAGCTCTAAAATTCAATGACTTTAGATGTGATTATATACGAAAAACCATTGGAGAACTAGAACACATTATAGTTTCTTTTCCGTAGGTCAAGTCTTCCCTATATGAAAACTCTTGAGCTAGCTCATAATTACAGTACCAGTACCTATAGGATATCAAATAGAATAAGACATTATAGGGTCTCTTGATCCTCATTATTCTTGGTTTTGTGAATATAGGTCAGCACAGATTCTGGTCTTTTAGCTATATTAACAATAATCAGAGAAACAACAAACTATTTTTCAAAGATATATCCTTGAAATTAAACAAAACTATTTTTATTATTTTATTTAAAATGTTTTACTTCATCCATTCATCTGTCGATGGACATCTTGGCACTTTCCACAGTTTGGCTATTGTGGACATTGCTGCTATAAACATCGGGGTGCACATACCCCTTCGGATCCCTACATTTGTATCTTTGGGGTAAATACCCAGTAGTGCAATTGCTGGGTTGGAGGGTAGCTCTATTTTCAACTTTTTGAGGAACCTCCATACTGTTTTCCAGAGTGGCTGCACCAGCTTGCATTCCCACCAACAGTGTAGAAGGGTTCCCCTTTCTCTGCATCCCCGCCAACATCTGT
>NW_027784153.1:0-289 GCF_054177405.1 Leptonychotes weddellii | reverse complement strand
TAGTTGAAAACTGTGGTCACGTCTGATCCTCCTCAGCATCCTGGCCTGAGGATCTAATTTGCTGACATCTCTCAAATCTTGGAGCCTAGAACAGAACAGACCAACCCACAGAGACGCAAGATGACTTTCCCTGCGGAGGCTGTTGGCCATTAGGGAGCATCAGAATCACCTGGAATAGGGGCGCCTGGGTGGCTCAGTCGTTGAGCGTCTGCCTTCGGCTCAGGTCATGGTCCCAGGGTCCTGGGATAGAGCCCCCCGCCCCTCCCGCTCCGTGCTCAGCAGGGAGTCT
>NW_027784152.1:0-289 GCF_054177405.1 Leptonychotes weddellii | reverse complement strand
CCTGCTGCCTGTGACCACAGCAAGCAGACCCATCTGTGTCACAGAAGTAATATTACTACTACCCAGTGCTTAGCAAGTGTTGTTTCTCTGTTCACGACCTTTCATAGTCTTCAGCTCCCCCCATATCGAAAAACAGTGAAATTCTTGACAAGAGGCATCTCATTCTCATGTTGTTACCAATGAAGTGACTAATGGGCAGCAAGATTAAGTGAATTCCTCCAGGCTTCAGCCTCTATGTCCTGGGGTCTACAGACAAAGAAGAGGGAACCACAAAAGCCAGACCCCCCAG
>NW_027784151.1:0-289 GCF_054177405.1 Leptonychotes weddellii | reverse complement strand
GTATAAGATTTTCCCTTCATTATTACTGTTGCTTCATTCATAGAATTACAAGGATAGAGTAAGGTCTTCTATATGGGTGTGTTTTGAAAAAAAACTTTAGAAGAGCTAAGTAAATAGTATTTTTAATAAACACGTGCAAACTCAGTTTTAGTCTGAGAAGATTTTTATCTCTACTGAGAAAGTTCGAGACCCTCGGTGGGGTCACAAGGGTAGAATGGGAACTTATTGTTCTCGTCTGATGAACATCCTCTGATGAGAATAGAAGAGTTAAATCAGTGTCTTATATCTG
>NW_027784150.1:0-289 GCF_054177405.1 Leptonychotes weddellii | reverse complement strand
GATAAGACTGGGATGATCTGTTATGGTCATATTATAAAAAGTCACAAATACCACTGTGGAGTTTAAATATTTCTTAAACACCATATACTGGACACTATTCTGTACATTCAATGATAAATATGTTTTGGTCCATGTCTTCCTAGAGCATATCATCAAACATCATAGTAAACAAATGAATCAATCATGCATTAACTGATAACATTTTTAATATTTAATTTATATATATATTTAAGTAGCAGTAATACCAGAAATGAAGTAGTAAATTCTGTCTGAGCGGATAGAAGATAGA
>NW_027784149.1:0-289 GCF_054177405.1 Leptonychotes weddellii | reverse complement strand
TGGAATTTCCCGAAGGTCAGCAGCTACTTCAAATAACGTGTATGTGTACGTGCATATCATACTGGCCAGAAAAAAAACACGTATGTTAGTGGAGTCTTGCTGGAAAAGCCACCACTCTACCTACTCTATAAACCATTTTATAATTTAGTGAAGGCGTTTTGGATAAATTATTTTTCTTTGCAGTTGAAGCTAACAAACCAACCTCAGCTACCCCAGACCTCTTATGCCCGTTTCCAATCAGGGAGACACAGGCAAAAACAGCCTGCCCTGTTCCTGGGAAGGACTGGGG
>NW_027784148.1:0-289 GCF_054177405.1 Leptonychotes weddellii | reverse complement strand
TGCTGCTATAAACATCGGGATGCATGTACCCCTTCGGATCCCTACATCTGTATCTTTGGGGTAAATAACCCAGTAGTGCAATTGCTGGGTCATAGGTAGCTCTATTTTCAACTTTTTTTTTTTTTAATAGAATTGACAGAGACAGAGGGAGAGGTAACACAAGCAGGGGGAGTGGGAGAGGGAGAAGCAGGCTTCCCGCCGAGCAGGGAGACTGATGTGGGGCTTGATCCCAGGACCCTGGGATCATGACCTGAGCCGAAGGCAGTCGCTTAACCAACTGAGCCACCCA
>NW_027784147.1:0-289 GCF_054177405.1 Leptonychotes weddellii | reverse complement strand
TCTTTCTTTTTTTAAGCAACTTCTTATCAATTCCTTTTATAAAATCTTTTATAATTTTCATCTTTATAATCATATTCCATCCCTTCATCGTATTTACCCTTAATTTTGTACATATATGTTTTTCTTTCTTTAAAATTTTGGGAGGCACTTTGTTCTAACAGACCAAAATACACACAAAATCTAGTGTGTGGCACTACTCTATGCACCAGCCTGATCATATTTGTTCATATTCTGTTTGTTTGTTTGTTTTTATGTTTATCTTTTTTTTTCCCCTCTCTCTTTCCTTTTC
>NW_027784146.1:0-289 GCF_054177405.1 Leptonychotes weddellii | reverse complement strand
AGCAGCTGGAACTCTTATACACTGATGGCAGGAAAGCAAAACAGTACAGTCAATTTGGAAAACAGTTTGGTAATATCCTGTAGAGTTAAACATACATCCTATATACAAATGTTTATAATGGCTTTCATTATAATCACCCCAAACTAGAATTTACCCAAATGTCTTTTTTTTTTAATTTTTATTTTATTTTATTTTATTTTATTTTATTTTATTTATTTTTTATTCTTATGTTAATCCCCATACATTACATCATTAGTTTTAGATGAAGTGTTCCATGATTCATTGTTTG
>NW_027784145.1:0-289 GCF_054177405.1 Leptonychotes weddellii | reverse complement strand
TCATGCTTATTGCTCTAGTTCAAACGCTCTCTTTCCTACACCAACTTTAACTTTTCATATTTTTTCTATGAATTCATTTCTTTCATCCCAGCTTTCAAATTTAGTGGCAGATAGGTGTGCATGTGTCCTTCCATTCCTCTTTCATCTTTCTGTTGTAGTTCTTTCCCTCTTCTTATTCTGTATTTTGAAATTACATCTAGTCTTTTTTCCTTAATCAGTCTTGCCAAGGATCTGTCTTGTTAATTCCTGAAACCATGTTTTGTTTTCCTGTCAACTGCTCTTTGTGTTT
>NW_027784144.1:0-3451 GCF_054177405.1 Leptonychotes weddellii | reverse complement strand
GAAGGGAAGGGTGGGGACACATGTGGAAAAGAGCTTGCTGCAATCAGTGGTGCAAACCACCACTGAAAGGTGGTCCATATAGCTCAATTCATTTTTTTTTTTTTTTAATTTTATTTATTTGACAGAGAGAGACCCAGCGAGAGAGGGAACACAAGCAGGGGGAGGGGGAGAGGGAGAAGCAGGCTCCCCGCGGAGCAGGGAGCCCGATGCGGGGCTCGATCCCAGGACTCTGGGATCATGACCTGAGCCGAAGGCAGACGCTTAACGACTGAGCCACCCAGGCGACCCATATAGCTCAATTCTAATGAAGCCACAAGATGAGGCTCGAGAGGCGGGCAGGGCCCAAATTATGCATGACCACAGAAGTCATGTTAATGCAAAGATCTTGAATTTAGTCTCAGAGCAATGCGAGACAACTGAGCTATTTGAAGCAGAGAATAACAATGTCAGTTTGGGGTTTTGGTTTCTGTGCATGCACCACATATGTTGACAAAAAGGTCCTGAGTGCAGAGACAAGAATAGGACTTCAACTTTTATTTATTTTTGTTAGGCTGCTACTAATATTTAATATATGGAATGACACTCGTGCCCTCACTTGGTCCCTGTGGACCTTGGAGGAATGATGAGGAAAGGGCGGGATTTCAACAATGGGGAGGTTGGCAGGGGCTCCCTCACTTAATTGCTGTGTTTTCTCGTGTATTAGAATTTACGGGCTCTTAGCAATGTGGTTACTTCTATAAAATCAAAATCTCTACATAGAATTTCTGTAATATTAAGTAATAAGATGGGATGTAGCCATGAAAATCTTAGGCACTGACATATAGTTGCCTCATGGTATAACACTTGAAGATCACCAATGCATTTTTCTTTCTTAAAATTTGATGAGCTACTCTGGGACGACACATGTTTTCTATTGAGCAGGGAGAGGGACAGAAGGGGAGGGAGAAGGAAAGGGAAAGAATCCCAAGCAGACTCTTCACAGCGTGAGGCCCACATGGGGCTCAGAGCTCGATCCCACAACCCTGAGATCATGACCTGAACAGAAACCAAGAGTCGGATGATTAACCAACTGGACCAAGCCACCCAGGTGGCCCCTGGAAGAAGAAGTTTTTAAAACAGGTGTTTAGAAATGTTGTCATTGTTATATAGAGTGCCACTTATCAAATCATAGGTCTTAATACTTGAGTAAACTTGGAAGAAGGTTTTTACAAACTGTTGAAAAGTCGCCCAAACAAAGAGTTTCAGAGGATATTCAACATGGACTAGCATTAAAAATAACCATTTGACATCAGTAAAGATGGCTATTTCCTAGCTTCGGGAAGCCATTTGCACAATTTGTGAAATGATTCTGAAAAGTGAGTACAGTGTACCACAGGCAAAATAAAAAAAAAAAATCCTCTTTTCATCTGGATCTATGTGAGTTAGCTTTTTCCAGACACAACAGCTATTAAATCAAGAATCCAAATAAACTGCACTGTGAAGTAGCATTGGGAATTACTATAATGTGGAGTGTTAAATCCAAGATCTCAAAAAGTAATGGAACATTCAAATTGTACTGTCCTCATTATTAATAATTTTTAGTGAAAGCAAAAAAGTTTTTTTTATTATCAGTGAAAACAAAACATTTTTAAATGACTTTATTTTCATCTTTTAACATTTCTACCTTTGCATGTATTTTAAATATATATTGGTACAGGAACATGGTAGTACATGTATGTAACTTATAAGTAAACATGCACACAGTAGAGGCACATACTCAATTTTTTTTTTTTTTTTTTTTGCAAATAATGACTCAGTAAAACTTTTGGAGACCACTGGAGAAAGGAAATGGATCCCTGGGAGATGGAGAGGAAAGGCAGACATCTGGGTAGGATTCTGCAGTAGGGGGCACACAGGCTAATATGGTGGTAGCTCTGGAGCTAGAGAGACATAGAGCAGAGGGAAGCACTGTTGTGTTTTGATGATACTATTCCCTAGAACTTGTGATGTATGAGCCATGGAGGTGAGGAATAGTAAAGTATCCAGAGTGAAAAGATTTTGGCATGAGCAAAAGAGAAGATTTTAAGTGAGATCCAGTGAGAACTGGAACATGAGAGAAGAAGGATATTTTGGGGACTGGGGATATCACAATCCCATGTGGGTCATGTTAGATTTGAGATGGTAAAATAGGTAGTTAATTATAAAGTATCCCTTGCACTGCAGCTCCTTCCACCATATTGGGGAAATTCCAACCTCCATGAATGACTCACTTAGCACAACAGCCTCACCAACATCTAGTTCCATCATTCCCAGCTCTGTAACCTTTGCAGCAGGTGAGCACCCATCCACCTGTCCCTATCCTTGACCTCATCTCTAACCATAATTCCAATCTCTCTAGATCTTTACTCTCTGACCATCATTATTCTAAACTGTGACTTCACTGACTCTTAGACTCTTGGTCCATTAGTATCTTAAGCCCATTAGTCCCTCTTGACTCCTCCCCATACTCTCCCACCACCCCCAGGATCCCCTCAAACACTATTCGTGTACATACTTTGATAGCCATGTGTTGTACTGTGGCTACTGGTTTTTGTCTATCATGTTTCCTATTGGACACTGGTCACTGAAGCCTGAGAGTGTGTCCTACTGTGTCATCGTTTTATCTCCAGATCCAATCTCTGCCTGAAGCCCAGTGGCTGCCCCAGAGAGCTCTAAAAAACTAAACTGTACAGAGCATATTAAATTGCTTTCTCTTTAAGCTATTTACCTAAATTTATGAAAATATTTAAATCACACATATCGATCTGGTTCAGTAGGGAAACTGAAGGTGATTGTTTTAAAATTTAAATCCATTAAATTAATTTTGAATGTAAGAATATTGGAAATTTTATCCCAAGCAGTGCCAGATATGTGTTTTTTCCTATGATAGTCAAAGGAAAAATTATTTAGGTTTCTAGGGCTAAACCAGTCTCTAATCAGGCATATCACCAGAATCACTGCCAGGGCAAGCTATTGATGAGTGGCTGGAGAGTTATAGAGTGTGAAAAAGAAGATGAGACCTCGGCATCGTGAAGGCCATACATGAAAGACCCACAGCTAACATCCTTCTCAATGGTGAAAAACTGAGAACTTTCCTTTTATGGTCAGGAACAAGACAGGGATGTCCATCCTCACCACTGTTATTCAGCATAGTACCGAAAGTCCCAGCCTCAGCAATCAGAAAAAAAAAAAAAAAGAAAGAAAGAAAGAAAGAAAGAAAAGGCATCCAAACCAGTAAGGAAAAGGTTAAACTTTCACTGTTCATAGATGACATGAATAATCTATGTAGAAACTCTGAAAGACTCCACCAAAAAACTGTTAGAACTGATACACGAATTCAGTAAAGTTGCAGGAGAGAAAATTGACATACAGAAATCTGTTGCATTTCTGTACACCAATAATGAAGTAGCAGAAAGAGAAATCAACACAGAAA
>NW_027784143.1:0-289 GCF_054177405.1 Leptonychotes weddellii | reverse complement strand
TCAGACATGTGGAAGGAGAACCAGATAGGAAGGTGGTGTCTCCCAGGGTGCAGACTATTAGCAGCGAAGCACAAAGGTGTCCGACGATGAAAGGGCAACGGAACCATAGGGAGCAGTGAAAAAGATCCCAGAAAGCAACGGGTGGTAACTGACAATTATATAGCACCCATTATTACTAATTTAAGATATATAAACACCATTGGGTTTCTATCTAGTATCTGTGCTATTATTTTATAAATATAAATATGAGGGCTTTCAAAATATTACAAATGACGCATACATTCTGGTA
>NW_027784142.1:0-289 GCF_054177405.1 Leptonychotes weddellii | reverse complement strand
ACTGATAGCATACTGTTTACTGATTATGTAAACAGTATGTTATATGTGTTATTAGCAATAATCGCGCCTCGGATAAACCTCATTGGCTATGATACTGCCACTGCACAAAGCTTGTTATATGTGTTATATACCATATTCTTACAATAAAACGAGCTAAGGGAGAGAAAGTACATTTACATCCTGTCCGTATAATTTGTTGAAAGAAACCCGTGTATAAGTAGATCCTTGCAGTTCAAAGCCATGTTGCTCAAGGGGCAATTTTTTTCTTAATTTTTTTATTGTTATGTTA
>NW_027784141.1:0-289 GCF_054177405.1 Leptonychotes weddellii | reverse complement strand
TTACAAATTGTACAAGGTTTATTTTAGGAAAAAAAAGAAGAATTTCAACAAAAGGATCTCATAAATAAGCCTTCTTACTGATAAAGGAAGGAGAAAACAAATGTGAATATTAACAATGCATTTCAGAGTTTAAAAATTGCCTAGTATCATAATTTGGTTGTTTTATTTTATTTATTTTTTTATTTTTTTATTTTTTTTTTAAAGATTTTATTTATTTATTCATGAGAGACAGAGAGAGAGAGAGAGGCAGAGGGAGAAGCAGGCTCCCAAGGAGCAGGGAGCCCGATGC
>NW_027784140.1:0-289 GCF_054177405.1 Leptonychotes weddellii | reverse complement strand
AAAAAAAAATCCATCGAGAGAAGAATCTGCTAAGGCTGGAAGTTGCGCATTGAATGGTTAAACATGACTTACGGTGGAAGAAATTTACACGCTTGTGCTTCAGGGTCACCGCATGTTTTAAAGCAGGGAGTGGTACAAGGTTCATATCTCCATTCACACATCCTCCGGTAGGGCACTGCTGCCTGGATTTCTGCGGAAATAAGGAAGTCTAGATTGCACATATTTTTCATGTACGGCTTGAAAAATAATGATTTATGATAGTAAATAGGATAGTAGATAGGATTTGACC
>NW_027784139.1:0-289 GCF_054177405.1 Leptonychotes weddellii | reverse complement strand
TATTGAATATATTATTCTTAATTATTGAATATATTTCCCCTAAAATCAGGAAGAAGAAAAGGATGCCTACTGCCTCAGTCTCCCCTCAACAATGTACTAGGACACATCACAGCAGTAAGAAAAAGGATGAGAACCATAAGATAATTTCAATACATGCAGAAAAAGCATTTGACAAAGTACAACATCCATTCATTTTTTTTATTTATTTTTATTTTTTTATTTTAATTTTATTATGTTATGTTAGTCACCATACAATACATCATTAGTTTTTGATGTAGTGATCCATGAT
>NW_027784138.1:0-289 GCF_054177405.1 Leptonychotes weddellii | reverse complement strand
ATATTGAATGAATAATTAATAAAATAGTTAAAATGGTGATAAGTGATTTGTTCATACTGATACATGTAGATCTAGGACATTTTAACTTATTAAGGAGGTGAAATGGCATATACCAAATGACACTTTTTATACACCTATACAAAAGACTTTATGAGATAAATGTACAAGGTAGTTAAAGTATAAGAACATGCACACCAGTCTTCACTAAAACTTACCTCTGGGAAGGACAGGAATGAATGCAGGGGGAATACTGCATTGAACTGAACCCAGAACTAGTTGAAGTTCTGGG
>NW_027784137.1:0-289 GCF_054177405.1 Leptonychotes weddellii | reverse complement strand
CCCTGAATTATCTCTATTTCTTCCAGGTCATTTCCCTACCTTGTTTGATTATGCTGGCCTCCTTCATTTGCGGTGTTTTTTTGTTTTTTGTTTTTTTTTTACATTTCTGTTGGTCCTTGATTGTCTGTTCATATTTACAAACAAGACAGTAAACATCTCTGTGCATGGGAGTGGGGTTTATCATCCAGTGGTTTCTGCTTCCAGATAGAAGGGAGCCAACCTTTATGCCACCATAAAAAGCTCTTTTATCTTGGCCACTAAAGTCCACACTAGGTGCCCTAATTATTCC
>NW_027784136.1:0-289 GCF_054177405.1 Leptonychotes weddellii | reverse complement strand
AAATGGTAGACTAGGAGAAAAAAATTGCTGAGGTAGACAATAAGGCATCACTCCTATCTGCTTGATTCTAGGTAGAACTTTTTTTTCTTCAATAACTTGTGGCTTCTATCTGAAACTCAGGTGGGTTTGATGCCTGAATATAGAGTATTTGCTTGTTATAAAGAAAATATAGCCAATAATTTTAATTTAGGTTGACTCAGTAAATATATAGGATATTTGCACAGCACTGTTAACAAGTTTTTTTTTTAAAGATTTTATTTATTTATTTGACAGAGAGAGACACAATGAG
>NW_027784135.1:0-289 GCF_054177405.1 Leptonychotes weddellii | reverse complement strand
CCTGAGCCGAAGGCAGATGCTTCACCGACTGAGACACCCAGGCGCCCCTCCTTGGTAACTTTTAATCTCCTTTCTGTCCCTATGAATTGGCCTATTCCAGGTAGTTCATGTAAGTGGAATCATACAAAATTTGTACTGTTTATGGCTGCGCAGTAATCCTTTGTCCTGAATATACCACATTTTATTTATCTATTCATCTATTGATGGGCACTTGGGTTGTTCGCACTTTTCGGCTGTTGTGATAATGCTGCAGTCAACATTGGAACGCCAGGGGCTGAGTCTTTTCCAA
>NW_027784134.1:0-289 GCF_054177405.1 Leptonychotes weddellii | reverse complement strand
GCTGCCTCCAGCTTCAATAGAAGCATATGCCATCATACTGTAAACCTCTCAGACAAGAATTCTGACATTTCATTTTTCCTTATCTAAACTTCTCCAGCTGTCACGATGCCATCTGAGACAAGTTTTCAGTCTACAGTACTATTCTACTCTATCAGTTCTTTTGTACTTGCACAATGTCCATTCAGCAGTTTCACTGGGACAAAAGAACCAATCTCAGCATTTGGTTTTAGATATCCAGGATTTATTATGTGTTTAAAGTATGTCTGGATTATTCTTTTTTGCAGATGGA
>NW_027784133.1:0-3451 GCF_054177405.1 Leptonychotes weddellii | reverse complement strand
ATGTGGAGAAAGGGGAACCCTCTTACACTGTTGGTGGGAATGCAAGCTGGTACAGCCACTCTGGAAAACAGTAGGGAGGTTCCTCAATGTTAAGAATAGAGTTACCCTACAACCCAGCAATTGCACTGCTAGGTATTTACCCCAAGATACAGACGTAGTGAAAAGAAGGGGCATGTGCACCCCAATGTTCATAGCAGCAATGTCCACAATAGCCAGACTGTGGCAGGAGCTGAGATGCCCTTCAACAGATGAATGGATAAAGAAGATGTGGTACTATACACAATGGAATATTACTCAGCCATCAGAAAAGATGAATACCCACCATTTGCATTGACATGGATGGAACTGGAGGGGATTATGTTAAGTGAAGTGAGTCAAGCAGAGAAAGACAATTATCATATGGTTTCACTCATATGTGGAAAATATATGATAGCATGGAGGACCATAGGGGAAAGGAGGGACATCCAAATGGGGAGAAATCAGAGAGGGAGATGAACCATGAGAGACTGTGGACGCCAAGAAACAATCTGGGGGTTTCAGAGAGGAGGAGGCTGGGGGAAGGGGGTAACAGGGTGATGGGTATTGACGAGGGCACATGTTGTGATGAGCACTGGGTGTTATACTTAACTAATGAATCACTGAATATTACATCAAAAACTAATTATGTACTACACAGTGGCTAACTGAATGTAATAATAAATAAATAAATAAACCACCCCTCAAAAAAAAAAAAAAGAGAGAGGTGTGTTTAATGGGAAGTTGAGAAGTTTTATAGAGATGTACTTACATTTATTATGAAGACATAATATATTTCAGATAAAACACTAAGGAATTTATATACATTAACTCTATTTCAATGACCCTGTGAGATAGTTATTATCCCCTTTTTATAGATGAGAAAAAATGAGGCTCTCAAAAAATTTAAGACCAAACATCTTGTCAATGACATTGGTAGGATTCAAATCCAAGCTTGACCATTGTTCACTCTATCATTTGATTCTCATCTAATAGTAACAGTTATGCTATTAACTCAGTGACCTTGTGTAAGTCACTCCTTCACATCTAGGCCTTTATTTCCTTATGTAAAAAGGTTGAATTACATCACCAATATTCTATTTTTTTTTAAAAATTGCATAGAATCCCCCACTTTATTTAAAATCTTATATAAAAATTATATCTAAAATAAAAAATAGCAGAACTGTTCTTGTTGAAGGAAATCTCTGAAATTCTGCTAATGTTTTCCTCTATTATTTAACTGCTTTCCTCCATGTTAATATATTTAATTCCACTCATTTCTCAAGGCCATGCTCAAAAATGCCACCTCTCCCATTTAGACTTCCCTGATTTTCTGAGCCATATGTAATCCCATACTCTTCTGAAAGTTTATAATATTTAACATGTAGCTTCTTATGACTGTATCATTTTTTACCTTATTATTATTTGTATAAATGTCCTAACTTCTGCAGTTAACTGGTCATTCCCAAAGAACAGGAACTCTCTCACATTCATCTATGTATCCTCCATACCATCTGGCACAATGTCTGACATATACTAAGATTAGGGAGAAAGAAATAGGTCGCATTATATATGACAACTCCAATTAATTAATAGTTGCACTATGGTTGAAAAAGATCATAACACTGCACAAGGGTTCATAAGGAATAGTAATAATGTATAATGTGAACTATTGGTTAGGAGTTTTTATGTCACAAGTCACAGAATACATCCTAAAGCATCCTAAGTAAAAATAAATTTATCAGATCATGTCAATGAATGGCTGTATGCTATGGGATTATATCTAATTTACATACTGTAACATTATCAAGGCTCCTCTTCAGAATCTTTGACATTATCTTTGATCTGTTCTACATGATGTGTCAGCCTCATTTTCAGTAAAATTCTCTTCATGTTGTCAAAAATGGCTGCAATAGTGCTGGATGTTACCTCTTTAAACCATAGCACCCAATATGTTGATGGGGCTGAGAAATCTCCAGAAATACCTTCTCGTGTCTTAGACTTCCACATTGGCTTATACATCCCTGAATTGACTGCTGTGGTCAAGGGATAGGACAAACTGATTTAAATCAGTTAGATGCCAATTCCTGAAGAATATGAACTTTATGGATGGGGGACATTGCTTTTGGGAATGAAGTCATAGAAAGAGATGTGAATAGGTTGGGCTTATCAGAAAAAAGGGAGACAGAAGGGTTATAATCCCTTAGCCTAAAGTTCTGAGAGACTACCATAAAACAATGATTTCTCAACTAAAGCAAAATTAAAACTAGAGATTGATGAAAATGTGGTGGCTTATTTTTATTAACTTTAATTTTATACATACAGAACAGTTGAAAAATAGTACAAAGTGTCCTTTTATCTTTCATCTTTCCTCCCCTAATGCTAACTTCTTACACAGCCATCGTATAGTTACTAAGAACAATAAAAAATTATATTAACACAATATTATTAACTAAATTACAGGCATTCTAATTTCATGAAATTTCCTCCTATTCTCCTTATTTGTACACATTCTATCCAGGATCCCAGATTGTATTGGTTGTTATTTATCCTGTTATTTCTCCTTAGTTTCCTTCAACCTGTAGCAGTTATTTGAGTTAACCATGTCTTTTGTAGAATGTCTCTCATTTTATGTTTTTTATAATGATTGGGGAAAGATTATTTATTTTTTTGTAAGAATACCATGCAAATGTCCTTCTCAGTGTATCATATCAAAGGATTTATTATTATTATTATTATTTCATTATGTTCAGTTAGCCACTGTGTAGTACATAATTAGTTTTTGATGTAATATTCAGTGATTCATTAGTTAAGTATAACACCCAGTGCTCATCACAACATGTGCCCTCGTCAATACCCATCACCCTGTTACCCCCTTCCCCCAGCCTCCTCCTCTCTGAAACCCCCAGATTGTTTCTTGACGTCCACAGTCTCTCATGGTTCATCTCCCTCTCTGATTTCTCCCCATTTGGATGTCCCTCCTTTCCCCTATGGTCCTCCATGCTATCATATATTTTCCACATATGAGTGAAACCATATGATAATTGTCTTTCTCTGCTTGACTCACTTCACTTAACATAATCCCCTCCAGTTCCATCCATGTCAATGCAAATGGTGGGTATTCATCTTTTCTGATGGCTGAGTAATATTCCATTGTGTATAGTACCACATCTTCTTTATCCATTCATCTGTTGAAGGGCATCTCAGCTCCTGCCACAGTCTGGCTATTGTGGACATTGCTGCTATGAACATTGGGGTGCACATGCCCCTTCTTTTCACTACGTCTGTATCTTGGGGTAAATACCTAGCAGTGCAATTGCTGGGTTGTAGGGTAACTCTATTCTTAACATTGAGGAACCTCCCTACTGTTTTCCAGAGTGGCTGTACCAGCTTGCATTCCCACCAACAGTGTAAGAGGGTTCCCCTTTCTCCACAT
>NW_027784132.1:0-289 GCF_054177405.1 Leptonychotes weddellii | reverse complement strand
TCTTCACTGAATAAGAATTCTAGGTTGACATTTTCCTCAGCCCTTTAAAGATATCTCTCTGCTGTATTCTGGCTTCTACAGTGCTGACAAAAAGTCCAGGGATGTCTTTTTCTCTGATTACTTTTTCAGATTTTCTCTTTATCCTTGGATTTGAGCAATTTCATTATGAATTATGGTGTACTTCAATGTAGCTTTCTCTATGTTTACTTTGCTTGAGCTTTGTTGAGCTTCTTAAATTTGTGAGTTTGTATTTATCATCACATTTAGAAAATCTGGAGTCATTTCTTCA
>NW_027784131.1:0-289 GCF_054177405.1 Leptonychotes weddellii | reverse complement strand
GCTTATAGATAACATCCAATTGAAAAATCAAGAAACAGCTGGGTATTTACCTCAAAGATACAAATGTAGTGATCCAAAAGGGCATGTGCACCCTAATGTTTACAGAAGCAATGTCCACAACAGCCAAATCATGGAAAGAGCCCAGATGTCCATCAACAGATGAATGGATAAAGAAGACGTGAGGGGGGCGGAGCAAGATGGCGGAGGAGTAGGAGACCTGGATTTCGTCTCCTCTCAGGAATTCAGCTGGATAGGGATCAAACCATTCTGAACACCTACAAACTCAACA
>NW_027784130.1:0-289 GCF_054177405.1 Leptonychotes weddellii | reverse complement strand
ACACAAGTAGTAAAGTTAAGGGTCTCGAGATGAGATGATCCTGGATTATCTGGATGGGCCCGACATGTGATGAGAAAAGTCCTTAAAAGAAGAGAAGATTGGGGTTACCGGCTGGCTCAGTTGGTAGAGTCTGAGCTCTCCATCTCAGGCTCGTGAGTTCATGCCCCACATTGGGTGTAGAGATGACTTAAAAATACAATCTTAAAAAAAAAGGAAAAGAAAAGGAGAGAAGAGAAGCCAGAGATACACAGATGAAGACGGTGTGAAGGTAGCAGTGTAGGTCGGACGG
>NW_027784129.1:0-289 GCF_054177405.1 Leptonychotes weddellii | reverse complement strand
ACTTCACCCACCCGCACTGTGCTGCCAGGACATCGGCTCTAGGGACCTTAGCTGCCAGGGGCCTCACCTCCTGAGGGGCCTCACCTTCTGGGAACCTCGGCGGTTGGGGACGTCACCTGCTGGGGATCTGAAACAGGTCATCTAGCCTCACTGGGACACACTTGCTAGGAGCCCCACTGAACTGGGGTGTCACCTGCTGCACCCCTCACCCACTAAAACTCCCCTTGGGGTCCCGCTCACTGGTGAGGGGTCTGCCCGATTTGCTTGTGGTTTCGTTGCTGTTGCTAAC
>NW_027784128.1:0-289 GCF_054177405.1 Leptonychotes weddellii | reverse complement strand
GTGTGTTCCTATTGGGATCTCAAGTTAAACACACACATTCATACACATGCATTCATATGCACATCTCACGTTTCCCGCCAATCAATTCACTTGCTCATTTGCGTGCTGCCCCCTGCTGGCCCCGCAGGAGCTCAGATGCCTTTGTGCTGCTGTTAACCTTGACAGCATCATGGTCTTAACTGCCCGAAGTGCCTCATCCAGGGTCACCGCTATTGTAGAGAGGCCTTGATTGCTGCTAGAACCTGGATAGTTTGGGCAGTTCGAGACAAAAATGGAGTCTGGTGGAGAG
>NW_027784127.1:0-289 GCF_054177405.1 Leptonychotes weddellii | reverse complement strand
ACTCTGCAGCTTGCTCACTCTTCACCAACCATGGACCTGTTGGAGACTCTGGAACAAACTAGGTATGCTTCTGCCTCAGGGCCTTTGCACTTACTGTTCCTTCCACTTGGGAAGTTCTTTCCCAGATACCAGCATGGTTCCCTCTTGAAGGCCTTCACTCAAAAATTACCTTCTTCACCAATCCTTTTATTTTTTTTTATTTTTTTATTTTTTTTAAATTTTTTTTATTTGACAGAGAGAGAGACAGCGAGAGAGGGAACACAAGCCGGGGGAGTGGGAGAGGGAGAAG
>NW_027784126.1:0-289 GCF_054177405.1 Leptonychotes weddellii | reverse complement strand
CAGGAGATTGGGAGATCTTGCGGGTTGAAACCATCCAGATCCTCAGGTGAAAAATACAGCTCCAGAGTACCTGAGAGAGATAAGGCTAAAAATCAGAGCAGGTACACATAGCTGTGTCTGGTAAAATGTCTAAGATGAACTTTATTAATCTCTTCAAGGGACTTAAGATTTAAGTCTTCTCAGAGGCTCTTTTTTTTTTTTAATGTTTTTATTGTTATGTTAATCCCCATACATTACATCATTAGTTTTAGATATAGTGTTCCATGATTCATTGTTTGTACATAACACC
>NW_027784125.1:0-289 GCF_054177405.1 Leptonychotes weddellii | reverse complement strand
TCCTCCCACCAGAAGTCTGCAGGGTTCATAGGAATGAAAAACTTACCCATTTCAATGCTTAACTCAGAAGCAGACTTCTCTTCCCATCCAACTTAATACAATACTCTGTAAGATCCGATTTTATCTCCTAATAACCCTCAGCGTTCTTGGAGTCGGAAAACAAAGGATATTGAAAAAGCAGAGTTTAGGCAGGAAGGCCGAGAGTAAACTGAAAATCCTTGTAGGTGAGAAGCGGACCCCACTGACAGCAAGGAGGGCTGGGTCACAGAGAAACAAAGAACAATGACTG
>NW_027784124.1:0-289 GCF_054177405.1 Leptonychotes weddellii | reverse complement strand
ATGGAAATTACCTCTTGCAAAGAGATAAATGAAGAAGAGTCTCTTATAGTATATAACATGCCTTCCATAACCTTCTCCATTAAACCTGGTCTGAGAGAGCTAGACCGTCCCTGCAGTTGGCAGACGTTTCCGTGCTCCTCCTCCTCCCTTTTATTTCGTCGTCATTGTCATCGTTGTGGTTTCACAATCTTTTTTTTTTAAAGATTTTATTTATTTATTTGAGACAGAGAGAATGAGAGACAGAGAGCAGGAGAGGGGGGAGGGTCAGAGGGAGAAGCAGACTCCCTGC
>NW_027784123.1:0-289 GCF_054177405.1 Leptonychotes weddellii | reverse complement strand
TTTGCCCAGATTGAGGCATGGGGCAGCTGGTGACGCACCTGTGGATTTAGGCAACACACATGCAGGCTGCATGAGGGGGGCGGTACTCCATTTTTAAAAAAAAATTATTTTGAAATAATTGTGGGCTCACAGGAAGTGGCTGTAGACATACTACATCAGAGCCCCCTGGACTCTTCCCTTGGTTTCCCCCAGTGGTGACTTGTCACACATGTACATTGACACTGATATTGGACATTGACACTGATACAGTGTTGTCATCCAGACTACAGACCCGATGCAGATTTCACCC
>NW_027784122.1:0-3451 GCF_054177405.1 Leptonychotes weddellii | reverse complement strand
CAACCAGGCTATCCTCTTTTATTTGGGACTTTGGGCAAGGTGTTTGTGCATATATACATATAGACAGTGCTATTTTCTGTGAAGTTCACCAATGTCCAGCAACACTCAGCAAATGAGTACATTGGACTACGTTGACCATCACTTTGTGGCTGCCATATTTATTATGTAACTACTACTTAAAAGCTTTTAATTACCCTAAATTATTATAAGCTGAGAATCTCTTTGTCAAGTAGAAAGGTACATGGAATAAAATGCAGAAGCTTTTATGAATCTGTAGTTTTGGAAATAGAGGAATGGACTGGAAACTATGAGAATAACTCAAAGATGCTGACAATGGGAACTGAGCATCAATGCCAATCATTATTCTTGTGTGCCAGGGCTATTCAAAACCACGTGGCTCCTCCCCTGGAAAAGGCTTGATTATTTTCCATATCAGAGGATTTCAACACATGTGGATTCAAAAAAGAGTAGAACCCCATCTAATTCATCACCTTGCCAGATCCCCCCAAAGAACAATTATGAAATGCTAACAGCTCCTTACTATAAGCTCACATTTATTAAATGAACAAATCCATGGATTAGGAGCAGAAGTGTTAATGAATTTTTAAAATCTGCTAATTTGTCAAACATTGAGGGCCATTAATAAGTGCACCATTCGTGAGAACATACATTTACCTTTCCTCTGCTATACAAGCTGTTAGCTAACACCACAGCTGCTAGGAAAGCAGGATTGTAGAGGAGATTACAGGTGCTGAGGGTGACTGGTGATAGGCAGGGGATCTTAATAGGATTTTAAATACCCATCTGCCATTTTGTATGTACATTATAATACACTTGAATATATTTGAAGAAGCACTAAAATGATTGCTTTTCTCAGGAAGGTGAAGCAATGGCAACTTCTTTTCTTCTTTTTTTAACAGGCTTTTGATATCCAGGCTTGCAGATGCTGCAGAATTTTGCTTAACACAGTTAAGAAGTGCTGATTCAGGCCTGGGCAGAGTTGGAGATGAAGGACCCGTTTCTGGAAGGACTTGCTTTGGAAGAGAAACTGGCCCTTGCTGCAACAAAGGGAAGAGGGTTAAAGATGAGTTATTTGACAGTAGTGTGTGTGTGTGCGTGTGTGTGTGTGTGCGTGCGCGCACACATGCGCACGTGTGCTGGTTTAAGTTTCCAGACTGGGAAAATGAGAGTGAAGCTGGAGACCAGAACAGGCAACTTTTTGACCAAAGCAGCTCTTCCTCTAGCCCCAGGACTGGACCTGGGCTTTGGTGGAGGTGGCAAAACCAAGCCTTTGGTTCTGCTACTCTTTCTATGTTCTTTTATTCCCTTTTTCTGTGATGATCCTGCATTTTTCTCCTTCTCCTCCCCCCAACCTTTTGTCCTAAACCCCAGCTGCATTCTAGAGCCAAAGGACCTTAGATTTCTCTCCTCTCTAGTCAAAACTTACCCACCCATACTGTGAATTTTGGGCTGGCCAATGTTCTTCCTCTCAAGGGAGTAATTGTGGTGGAGCATGGTCTCACATAGTTGACTCATGGCTGTTGTTATGGGTCGAATTGTGTTTTCCCCCAAAATTCATGTTGAAGCCCTAACCCCTAGTACCTCAGAATATGTGACTTTATTTGGAAATAGGGTTTTGTAGATGTCATTAGTTAAGTTATGATGATATCATACTGGAGTAGGGTGGGCCCTTATAAAAGGGGAAATTTGGATGTAGACACACACAGAGGGAGAATGCCATGTGAACACAAAAGCAGAGATCAGGGTGATGTGTCTATATGCCAAAAGGCACCAAAGATTATGGTGAACCACCAGGAGCAACCAGAGCAAACCTCCCAAAGCAAACCTGTGAGACCATAATATTCTGTTATTCTAAGGCACCCAGTTTATGGTACTTGGCTATAGCAGCCCTATTGGGGTGCTATTTTCTATTAAAATAGCAGTGAGGTAGCAGTGAGATGGTGGAAGAAGCATTTGCAGGAGGGTGGGCAGAGCTTCAACCTAACATCAGACCAGGAAGGTTTGCCATCTACTCAGATGCTCATACCCAGCAATCTGAAACAGTAATTCAGCCTGGCATTTGCTACAGTTCAGCTCCAGCTTGGTTAACCATTTTGTGCTGCTCCTTGAGCTAGCTGTTTCTCTCTTTCTCTGGGTGACATGATGGCCACAGGCAGAAGGTTATCAGCTAATCATTACTTTTAGCACCATGAAATTCACTTCCTGTATTACCTCTTGACATTGCAGAGATGAAGAACTGTCCTGTTGATTCCTAGACCACACCAAGGAATTTATATTCATAAAACATGGTCTTAGCACATACTTTGAGGGTCTTAGTGCAAAATAAAAATGTGGGGCCAGGTGGGTTTGTGAAGTCAATCTCTGTTCCCTTGTGCTGTCTGCCCTAACTTGTGCCTGGATGTGCTTGGCACCTGGATTGGAGTTGACCCTCCCCCACAGCACCCCACCCCCCAGTTGCCCATCAAACATGTGGTGGTGTTGCCAGCTGGGTGCAGGATGGGTGCTGTCTTGCCCTGTCTCAAGATGTCATAGAGTGAGTGTCTCACCCTGATCCTTCCCCTCCTGGGGACAGAGAATGACAGCAGAATGTAGAACCCTCCTCCTGTGCTACCTGGTCTCCACCCCAGGTAGAAGATGGCCGTGATTGTGAGACGGGATCAGGAATGAGGGGCCAAGGTACCAGGGGACAGAGAGCAGATGGCTGAGTGGCAGGAAGGTGGGGAGATGGTGGGAGGTAGGATTACATGTGAGCCAAAGCTCCAAGCCCCCTGCTACATGGTCCCATGGATTTCACTTACTAAGCACAAATTTGAAGATGAAATTATTGGGGTGCCTGGATGTCTCAGTCAGATAAACATCTGACTCTTGATCTCAGCTCAGGTCTTGATCTCAGGGTCATGAGTATAAGCCTCATGTTGGGCTCCACGCTGGGTGTGGAGCCTACTAAAAAAAACACAACAGCACATAGATGAAATTATTAAGAACTTCAAGATGGTAACTGTAGAGTGTAAAACTCCAAATACATGGCCCTTCTGAGGGTGGGACACCCGTGTGACGACACTGGTCCTTCGTCCATGAAACCGGCACTGTTAGAGAGGTGGCTGAGTGGACTTTCTTTAGAAAAAATTTTAATATTATGATGCCGTGTTGTGTCATAGGATGAAAGAACAATAAGGAAATCCATCCTTGAGGCCTGGTTTTAAGACTAGCTTCATGGAAGGCTTGGGCTGGAGGATGATCTTTCAGTCCCATTCCCTCCGTTAACATGTGAGGAAATGAAAATGTGGGAAGAGACCCGCAGTCACACAGCTGGGCAAGAAACAGTGTTATTTTGCTATTGAACTGGTTTCAGAAGGGCGTGAGGAAACATCTCAGGGTGATGGATATGTTTCTTACCTTGACTGGAGGGGATGGTCTTATGGTGTTTACA
>NW_027784121.1:0-289 GCF_054177405.1 Leptonychotes weddellii | reverse complement strand
TGGTGGACGTTTCAGCTGCTTTTATTTGTTGGTGTTTCACTTATCCCCTAGAAACATGTCTTCACCGTATTTCATACCAGGAATACATGATGTGAACTGGTAAAAACTAGTTTGTTGCCACAGCCAGAGATGAGGTGTTGCTTCGTAAATCCTGCATCACACGTGTGCACGGCGGCCAGCTCTGTGCCGGGGTCACCACGGCAGGTGGGGATCAGCCACGAGGAGCCAAGCCCAGCACTCCAGCCGAGGCTCGAGGGGTAGGGCGCGGGGGTCACAGCCGCCAGGACAC
>NW_027784120.1:0-289 GCF_054177405.1 Leptonychotes weddellii | reverse complement strand
TAAATATTTTAATTGAAAGATTTTATTTTTCACTCAACATAATGTTTTTGATATTGGCTTATGGCATTCCCTTTATCAATAATATCTTCTGGTTATTTACCTATTCTCTTATTGATAGACTCCTAGCCTGTTTCTAGCTTTTGGTGATCATGAATAAAACTACTATAACATTCTTCTACAAGTAAAAAAAAAAAAAAAACCATCCATGGCCATGGTATAATTGACCACTTATTTAGTTCTCTTCTAATTTCTCTCATTAATATTTTTAAATTTTCAACATAAAGAATTT
>NW_027784119.1:0-289 GCF_054177405.1 Leptonychotes weddellii | reverse complement strand
CGGGAGGGACGCAGTTACAAACCCAGGGACACCTGGAGCCCCAGAAGCTGGAAGAGGAGGAAGGACCCTCCCCTGGAACCTCTGGAGGGAGCATGGCTCTGCCCGACCTGGATCTCAGCAGCCCTGCCCCGCCTGGATCTGAGTGGTCCTGCCCCGCCTGGATCTCAGACTTCTGGTCTCCAGAGCTGGGGGAGGATAAATTTCTGTTATGTTAATCCACCCAATTTGTGGTCACTTCCCACTCTAACCCCTGTGAAACTAATATATAAGGGAGTTGAGTTTTATTTTC
>NW_027784118.1:0-289 GCF_054177405.1 Leptonychotes weddellii | reverse complement strand
TGGATAATGCGTCTCTCATTTATTTATTATTATTTTTAAAGATTTTATTTATTTATTTGACAGAGACACAGCTAGAGAGGGAACACGAGGAGGGGGAGTGGGAGAGGGAGAAGCAGGCTTCCTGCTGAGCAGACAGCTCGATGTGGGGCTCGATCCCAGGACCCTGGGATCATGACCTGAGCCGAAGGCAGACGCTTAACGACTGAGCCACCCAGGTGCCCCAATGTGTCTCTCATTTAAAAAAAAATTTTTTTTAATTAGTTTCAGAGGTAGAATTTAGTGATTCATG
>NW_027784117.1:0-289 GCF_054177405.1 Leptonychotes weddellii | reverse complement strand
CTCCAAAGGTGTCTATAAGTACATTGAAAAGGAAAGACATCCCAGCTAGGATAGCAGTAAAATTGGTCAGGGGCCCTGTAGGGCTATGGCACAGGGAGAGGGTCAGGTGGGAGGCAGGTGACACTTGTGCTTGTGATAAGGGGATGGAAGGAACAACACTCATAGTGCAAGACTGGTGCCCCAGGCCCTTTGCAAGGCCAGGAGCCCAGACACAGGCTCCCACTGACCTGCGTGTTCTTTCCTGGTGGGACTGCCTTGTGTTTGCCCCATGTAACCTCTCCTACTTCTT
>NW_027784116.1:0-289 GCF_054177405.1 Leptonychotes weddellii | reverse complement strand
GGCTTGGTCACATGAAGGGGTGAGCAGAAGGGGAAGGTTGCATGAAGGTCAGTGCCTAGGATCTTCTCTAGGATCCTCCTCTAGAGATACTAAATAAACCAGGGAAAGCAAGGAGCATTCAGGAGTGTTGACATCTCAGCAGGAGATGTTTCTCATTCCCTGAGCTGTCAGGGAGCTCCATGCCCACTTTTTTTTTTTTTATTATTCTTATGTTAATCCCCATACATTACATCATTAGTTTTAGATGAAGTGTTCCATGATTCATTGTTTGTGCATAACACCCAGTGCT
>NW_027784115.1:0-289 GCF_054177405.1 Leptonychotes weddellii | reverse complement strand
CTCTCTTAGATTAGCTGAGAACGGAGATCCCATGTGTTCTTTATTCAAAGTCCCAGTCCAGGGTGAAGACCCTCTTGTGGATAGAGTCCCCTTCCAGGTATCCTCTGAGGTAGGCTGGGCCTTCCAGCTCACACCTGTGCCTAATCCATCCTGATTCAGCACAAATGGTTTCTGTTCCTCCCTCAACCGCTAACTCCCTGGGGTGTGTATGGGCGGCCCATCCTACACTGGTCCATGGGGAACTCTGGGAAGCAGCCCATCCAAGAGGTCACCAGGCCCCTCTCACCAA
>NW_027784114.1:0-289 GCF_054177405.1 Leptonychotes weddellii | reverse complement strand
TCCCTCTGGCCAGCCGGCACAATCCTCCGCCCTGAGCCCCCAGCCGGAAGCCAGAGCCCGGACGACACCTCGCCGTACCACCCCTCAGGGTGTTTCACTTGGTTTTGAAGACTTTCGCACCTTGACATTGTCTGGACCCCATGATACTCCATATGTAGCAGTGAGGTGAAAAGAACACACCGTGGGGCTGATTTTCCACCTTCAGGCTCCCCTTGGACAAACGGGGAAGTGCTCAGCCCTCCCAAGTCCACACGGCTGGATTCCACGGCCGCTCCCAGGTCCCCCCAGG
>NW_027784113.1:0-289 GCF_054177405.1 Leptonychotes weddellii | reverse complement strand
TTCTGCATGGAGCACTGGGTGTTATACACAAACAATGAATCATGGAACACTACATCCAAAACTAATGATGTAATGTATGGTGATTAACATAACAATAAAAAAATTTTTTAAATGAATGAAAGAAACCAAGATAGAAGAAATTGGTAAAAATCAAAAGACAAAAATGATGAGTAAAAAAATTATAAAACAATAGAATAAATTATATTTGGAAGCTGGTTTTTTGGTAAAGGAAAAACAAAAACGGATAAACTACAGGCTGACATGCTCAAGAGGAGAAAAAAAGAAAAGG
>NW_027784112.1:0-3452 GCF_054177405.1 Leptonychotes weddellii | reverse complement strand
GATGTCCATCAACAGATGAATGGTTAAAGAAGATGTGGTGTATATATACAATGGAATATTATGCAGCCATTAAAAAGAATGTGATCTTGCCATCTGCAACGACGTGGATGGAACTGGAGGGTATTATGCTGAGCGAAATAAGTGAATCAGAGAAAGACATGTATCATATGACCTCACTGATATGAAGAATTCTTAATCTCAGGAAACAAACTGAGGGTTGCTGGAGTGGTAGGGGGTGGGAGGGATGGAGTGGCTGGGTGATAGACATTGGGGATGTTATGTGCTATGGTGAGCTCTGTGAATCGTGCAAGACTGTTGAATCACAGATCTGTACCTCTGAAACAAATAATGCAATATATGTTAAGAAAAAAAAAAGAAGAAGAAGATAGCAGGAGGGGAAGAATGAGGGGGGGACATCGGAGGGGGAGACGAACCATGAGAGACGATGGACTCTGAAAAACAAACTGAGGGTTCTAGAGGGGAGGGGGTTGGGAAGATGTGTTAGCCTGGTGATGGGTATTAAAGAGGGCACATTCTTCATGGAGCACTGGGTGTTATGCCCAAACAATGAATCATAGAACACTACATCAAAAACTAATGATATAATGTATGGTGATTAACATAACAATAAAAAATTAAAAAATAAAATTCAAAAAAAATCTACAAAGCATCCAACACTACTTTTTGAAAATATAATATACCCCTAAAATATGGAATCAATTACTCAAAGATCCTTTATGTTTTAATGGAAAGATAATATTTCTCTTTTTTAGATTATCTATTTGACAGAGAGAGTATGAGAGAGCATAAGCACAGAGAGTGGCAGAGGGAGAGGATGAAGCAGGCTCCCCACTGAGCAGGGAACCTTACACCAGGGCTCAATCCCAGGACTCTGGGATCATGACCTGAGCCGAAGGCAGACACTTCACTGACTGAGCCACCCAGGCGCCCAGAAAGATAGTATTTCTTTTTAAGCAAGGGGTCCTTGAATTACTCTTGAATTACAGATGTAATTATAATTGGAATTAATTGATTTTGCATTTGCAAGTAGTTTTTTTTTTTTATTTAGAAATACAGTTAACTAATTCAAATATCACTCGATTTATTTGTGAGCAAGACATGTTCAGGGAAGCTTAATTATTTTACTTAACAGCGGTGACCAAACTTGACAAAAGTGTTTAGAAAGCCCTATTATATTTGTTAAGTCATCTACATTATTCTGTGAAGCCCTTATTATAGATATAGAATCATGTAATAAGGCTAAAGAAGAATCATCATATAGCCAATGAATATTATGATTTTATATTGACTTCGTAGCAACAAAGCACTTGCGAGGAGGAGAAAAATCACAAAGTGTTGAGAGAATGGAATTGTGATGTAGGAGTGGATCTGATCTCACTCTAGTAGGGCAGTTTTTCCATATGCCTTTTTGAGAGTTTCTGTTGTACATCTGTTGCATGACAAACATAAAATGGTTGGGTTCACTATCAGTCACAGGCTGGAACAAGTAAGATTTCAATTACAATAGGGGAGCAAATCAGCTGGGAAATCCCCAAGGGGAGGTGCAAGAACCAAGGGGGTGAAGCAGGCATCACAATGGTACATTGCACACTACTAATTAGAGAGAAATGAAGTCAAGTTAAAAGAAAATATACCCCTCAATGCTCTGTTTTGTGGAGACCATTTGGGTACTGAAAACAGCACCTCAGTGGCTTGTCTCAGTCTGAATTCTCATGTAATTGTTGCCTCATGAGTAGCTTACAAGAAAACTCTAGCATAAAAATACCTTACTTTTTAAAAGATAACTTATTTTTAAAAATTCAATGTGATTAAATCTGGGCATTTAGATTAGATCCAAATATGTTTAAAAGGATATCTATCTTTAAGAGGTAGCAAAGTGAAAAAAAATGAAGAATATTATGATAATGAGTTTTACAATAGCTTGCAGCTCCCTAAATAAGGACTGCATAAATATAGGCATATATAAAAGTCTTCTTGACAAACATCTTAGTCTTAGGAAAAAATCAGGAATCCTTCTACTATGCACACTGCATGACAATTATGTGATTTTCCCCCTATATGCCTGTTTTTCTTATGTTTAATTAAATGAGCTATAAGCAGTGCAAATTAAAACAGCATAATATGCTATTGAAAATAAATTAGTTTTTTAACATAGTTAGAATCTAGCAATACAGTTAAGAATTAGCCACAGGTTATAAAATGTTAGAGCTCTGTAGAACAGCACATTTTCTCTGTAGTTTTCATTATCAACATATTTCATAACAATAATGAAAAAAATAAAAATGACTTTAGAACCATGCCATATATATTTTTTTAAAGATTTTATTTATTTGACAGACACAGTGAGAGAGGGAACACAAGCAGGGGTAGTAGGAGAGGGAGAAGCAGGCTTCCCCGCGGAGCAGGGAGCCCAATGAGGGGCTCGATCCCAGGACCCTGGGATCATGACCTGAGCCAAAGGCAGACGCTTAATGACTGAGCCACCCAGGCGCCCCGAACCATGCCATATTTGAATTGCCCAATCTATAACACTTTGGAAATTCATATATCTGGGTTTAGGAAAATAATAACAACAATTATTATCCATTTTTTTGTAAATATTAGTGGAGACACTCCAAGATTTACCCTGTAGCTCACACATCCCTGCTGTCCAAGTTGGAGGACTAAACATGGATCTGAACTTTTATCAGGAGGCCCCCCACAGTAAATCTCTTTATTGCTTTATTTTTCTCACTAGAAATCTACATGGGAAGATATAAAATCATTATATTAATTCAGATAAAAGATGATTAGGGGCTCAATTAGGACAGTGGGAAAAATATGACATTCTAAAGGTAGGGATTAGATATCAGACAGGTGAGGGAAAGGACAGAATAGGGTAACTTCGATTCCCAACTTAGGAAACTAGGAATGAAGAAGGTTGGAGGAAAATCAGATGGGAATATTGCCATGGATTTCTCTAGGCATATAATGCCATACTTCACTAACATCAAATGTAGCTTCATTTAAGTTCACAGTTTAAAATTATCTTTTATCTTCTTCTTTTTTTTTTTTAAAGATTTTATTTATTTATTTGAGAGAGAGAATGAGAGACAGAGAGCACGAGAAGGGGAGGGTCAGAGGGAGAAGCAGACTCCCTGCCGAGCAGGGAGCCCGATGCGGGACTCAATCCAGGGACTCCAGGATCATGACCTGAGCCGAAGGCAGTCGCTTAACCAACTGAGCCACCCAGGCGCCCCTTCTTCTTTTTTTTTTAACATAATGTATTATTTGTTTCAGAGGTACAGGTCTGTGATTCAACAGTCTTACCCAATTCACAGCACTCACCATAGCACATACCCTTCCCAATGTCTATCACCCAGCCACCCCAACCCTCCCATCCCCCACCACTCCAGCAACCCTCAGTTTGTTTCCTGAGATTAAGAATTCCT
>NW_027784111.1:0-289 GCF_054177405.1 Leptonychotes weddellii | reverse complement strand
CCATGCAAGATTATACCCTTTTCCTTGATCCACGTGTCCCCTGGGCAAATCATGGAATAGTCAGAAGCAGGCGTAGCAGACACCTGACTGAAAAGGAATTAGAGGGATAGAGAGGGAGGACAACTAAATATCCTGCTTTGGGAAGGCTATCTTCCCACTCCTGAAGCAAAATGAAGTGTAGGAGAGGCAGATGTTGTAAATGAATTGGGAAACTGTTGAAGTCTTTATTGAGGTTTAACTGACCTACAATAAACACTCTTTTTAAGGGTAGAGGCCAAAAACTTTGACA
>NW_027784110.1:0-289 GCF_054177405.1 Leptonychotes weddellii | reverse complement strand
TCGGTTCTAGAAATCAGGTATTAAACAAGAGGCATTTCTATGGAAACAAACAAAATGATAGTTTATGATTGTATCAAAGTATAAAGCAGTTTCCCAAGTTCTGAGGGTAGCCAGGGGAGAAGACTTCTAGATGTCAGGCTCAAATATCTTCAGATAGAGTGACAGCAAGCTGTGACAATCTGACAGATTTTCCTGGTTTGTAGTTCAAATGTGTCTGTTGATCCCTGAGTGGCCCACAGAGCAACAAGAACGAAGACTGTCTCTATGTGAGCTACTCTGGCGGTTTTTC
>NW_027784109.1:0-289 GCF_054177405.1 Leptonychotes weddellii | reverse complement strand
GACTACAGTCCAGCCGTGGCACACAGCAGAGTGGTCCTGAGGCCACCTCAGAAATCCTGCCACCCACACGGGGGTGCCGGTGATCCCCCGACCTGGGCCCTACCTTCCTATGTGAGTGACCCACCTAGGTGTCTCCTGGCACTTTGCAGAAGCTTCTGGGAGGGAGGTCAGGAGGTGTGGGGCAATTCTCTGCTCCACTAGAGGGAGCTGAGCCTTCTCTTGCACAAACAGAACCATAGTCTGTGTTTCTGATGAGTGAACTTGATAAATGAGACTGAACTGACATTGC
>NW_027784108.1:0-289 GCF_054177405.1 Leptonychotes weddellii | reverse complement strand
GACCCTCCCCCCTCTCAGGTGCTCTCTGTCTCTCTCATTCTCTCTGTCTCAAATAAATAAATAAAATCTTTAAAAAAAAAAAAAAACTTAAAAAAAAAATTAACTCTTCATACAAATCACTTTTGTGAAAGTCTGAATTGAATTTTAGATATAAATTTATACAATGGCATTTGGGGTTTCCTCTGACATTTCCTGTAACTTGCGGAGGTCTGCTATAGACTGAATGCTTGTGTCCCCGTCCCCAGCTTTATGTGTTAAAATCCTAACCCCCAATGTGATAGTATTAGGA
>NW_027784107.1:0-289 GCF_054177405.1 Leptonychotes weddellii | reverse complement strand
GATGTCCTCAGAGGTTAATTGACCTCCCGAAGGTCACACTGCTGCCGCCATGGGTAAAGCTAGGGCTATCACACAAGCCTCCTGAATTTCTTTTTTTAAAGATTTTATTTATTTTTTAGAGAGCGAGTGAGAGGGAAACAGCATGAGAGGGGAGAGGGTCAGAGGGAGAAGCAGGCTCCCCGCCGAGCCGGGAGCCCGACGTGGGGCTCGATCCCAGGACCCTGGGATCATGACCTGAGCCGAAGGCAGACGCTTAACCATCTGAGCCACTCAGGCGCCCCAAGCCTCC
>NW_027784106.1:0-289 GCF_054177405.1 Leptonychotes weddellii | reverse complement strand
CAAACTGTATGAGATAACTTGAAAATTTGCATATGATAAGGCATTTGGTATTAGGGAATTACTATAATTTTAAGATATAAAGTGGTATCTATTCATGCTTTTTAAAAAAGCCTTTGTATAGTATTTACAGATAAAATAAGATTTTCAGATTTTATTTATTTATTAGAGAGAGAGAGAGAGAGAGAGCATGAGTGGGGGGGAGGGGCAGAGGGAGAAGAAGAAACAGACTCCCCGCTGGGCAGGGAGCCCGATGCAAAGCAGGGCTCAATCCCAGGACCCCAGGATCATG
>NW_027784105.1:0-289 GCF_054177405.1 Leptonychotes weddellii | reverse complement strand
AGCAGTTGGCAAAGTGTCTTACGTAAAATATTGTTTTATGAAGTGTGAAGAGAAAAAGAAGAGGTTGCTGAGGGGGATTTTGAAGACGTATAATCACTGAGATACAATTGGGGAAATATTTATGGATGTACTTGCATTTTTGATTAATGACTCATGACTTTTATTTGGGAACTGCTAAAAGGTAAAAAAAAAAAAAAAAAGAAAGAAAACAAAACCTATTGACTGAAGGTCCCCAAGGATTGGCGAGATGCTTGGAGCCTCTCTGAGACCTGGGGTGAGGACAAGTTCT
>NW_027784104.1:0-289 GCF_054177405.1 Leptonychotes weddellii | reverse complement strand
AGCAGTTGGCAAAGTGTCTTACGTAAAATATTGTTTTATGAAGTGTGAAGAGAAAAAGAAGAGGCTGCTGAGGGGGATTTTGAAGACGTGTAATCACTGAGATACAATTGGGGAAATATTTATGGATGTACTTGCATTTTTGATTAATGACTCATGACTTTTATTTGGGAACTGCTAAAAGGTAAAAAAAAAAAAAAAAAGAAAGAAAACAAAACCTATTGACTGAAGGTCCCCAAGGATTGGCGAGATGCTTGGAGCCTCTCTGAGACCTGGGGTGAGGACAAGTTCT
>NW_027784103.1:0-289 GCF_054177405.1 Leptonychotes weddellii | reverse complement strand
TTCAAATGCTTTTCTACATCTACTGAAATGATATATTTTCTCCTTTTTTCTGTTAATATGGTGAATTGACTGATTTTCAAATATTAAATCAACTTTGCATTCCTGGAATTTGTTCATCAACATTTTGTTAAGAACCTTTGTGTTTATGGTGGTCCTAAGGGGAAAATACATAGCCATCCAAGTCTCACTCAAAAAAAAACCAGAAAAATCCCAAATTCACCCACTAACTCTACACCTTAAAGAACTAGAGAAAAAGCAATAAATGATGCCTAAGCCATGCATTAGAAGA
>NW_027784102.1:0-3452 GCF_054177405.1 Leptonychotes weddellii | reverse complement strand
TAAATTCATATCTTTCAATAGTTACCCTGAATGTAAATGGGCTAAATGCCCTAATCAAAAGATACAGGCTCTCAGATTGGATAAAGAAACAAGACCCATCAATATGCTATCTGCAAGAGACTCATTTTAGACCCAAAGACACCTCCAGATTGAAAGTGCGGGGGGGGGGGAACCATTTACCATGCTAATGGACACCAAAAGAAAGCTGGGGTGGCAATCCTTATATCAGACAAATTAGATTTTAAACCAAAGACTATAATAAGAGATGAGGAAGGACACTATATCCTACTTAAAGGATCTATCCAACAAGAAGATCTAACAATTGTAAATATCTATGCCCCTAACATGGGAGCAGCCAATTATATAATCCAATTAATAATAAAATAAAAGAAACACATTGACAATAATACAATAAGAGTAGAGGACTTTAACATCCCCCTCACAGAAAGGGACAGATCATCTAAGCAAAAGATCAACAAGGAAATAAAGACTTTAAATGACACACTGGACCAAATGGACTTCACAGATATATTCAGAACATTCCATCCCAAAGCAACAGAATACACATTCTTCTCTAGTTCACATGGTACATTCTCCAGAATAGATCACATCCTGGTCACAAATAAGGTCTCAACTGGTACCAAAAGATTAGGATCATTCCCTGAATAGTTTTTGGACCACAATGCTTTGAAACTAGAACTCAATCACAAGAGGAAAGTCAGAAAGAACTCAAATACATGGAGGCTAAAGAGCATCCTACTAAAGAATGAATGGGTCAACCAGGAAATTAAAGAAGAATGAAAAATATTCGTTGAAACAAATGAAATTGAAAACACAACTGTTCAAAATCTTTAGGATGCAACAAAAGTGGTCCTAAGAGGAATGTATATAGCAATACAAGTCTGTCTCAAGAAACAAGAAAGGTCTCAAATACACAACCCAACCTTACACCTGAAGGAGCTGGAGAAAGAACAGCAAATAAAGCCTAAACCCAGCAGGAGAAGAAAAATAATAAAGATTAGAGGAAGAAATCAATGAAATAGAAACAAAAAGAACAGTAGAACAAATCAACGAAACTAGGAGCTCGTTTTTTGAAAGAATTAATAAGATCGATAAACCCCTTGTAAGAGTTATTAAAAAGAAAAGAGAAAAGACCCAAATAAATAAAATCATGAATGAAAGAGGAGAGATCACAACCAACACAAAAGAAAGACAAACAATTATAAGAACATATTATGAGCAACTCTATGCCAGCAAATTAGATAATTTGGAAGAAATGGATGCATTCCCAGAGACCTATAAACTACCAAAACTGAACCAGGAAGAAATATGAAACCTGAACAGACCCATAACCAGTAAGGAAATTGAAGCAGTCATCAAAAATCTCCCAAAAAACAAAAGCCTAGGGCCAGATGGCTTCCCGGGGGGAATTCTACCAAACATTTCAAGAATTAATTCGTATTCTTCTGAAACTGTTCCAAAAAATAGAAATGGAAGGAAAACTTCCAAACTCATTTTATGAGGCCAGCATTACCTTGATCCCAAAATCAGACAAAGACCCCATCAAAATGGAGAGCTACAGACCAATATCCCTGATGAACATGGATGCAAAAATTCTCACCAAAATACTAGCCAATAGGATCCAACAGTACATTAAAAGGATTATTCACCACTACTAAGTGGGCTAGGCTGCATGGTTGGTTCAACATCCGGAAATCAATCAATGTGATACAATACATTAATAAAAGAAAGAACAAGAACCATATGATCCTCTGAATAGATGCAGAAAAACCATTTGACAAAGTATAGCATCCTTTCTTGATTAAAACTTTTCACAGTGTAGGGATAGAGGGTACATACCCCAAGATCATAAAAGCCATCTATGAAAAACCCACAGCCAATATCATCCTCAATGGGGAAAAACTGAGAGCTTTCCCCCTAAGGTCAGGAACAGGGCAGGGATGTCCACTATCACCACTGCTATTCAACATAGTATTAGAAGTCCTATCCACAGCTATCAGACAACAAAAAGAAATAAAAGGCATCCAAATCAGCAAAGAAGAAGTCAAACTCTCACTGTTTGCAGATGATATGAAACTTTCTGTGGAAAACCCAAATGACTCCCCCCTAAAACAGCTAGAACTCACAGGAATTCAGTAAAGTGGCAGGATATAAACTCAATGCACAGAAATCAGTGGCATTCCTATACACCCACAACAAGACAGAAGAAAGGGAAATTAAGGAGTCGATCCCATTTACAATTGCACCCAAAGCCATAAGATACCTAGGAATAAATCTAACCAAAGAGGCACAGAATCTGTACTCAGAAAACTATAAAATACTCATGACAGAAACTCAGGAAGACACAAAGAAATGGAAAAACGTTCCATGCACATGGATTGGAAGAACAAATATTGTGAAAATGTCTCCGCTACCTAGAGTAATCTACACATTTAATGCAATCCCTATCAAAATACCACCAATGATTTTCAAAGAAATGGAACAAATAATCCTAAAATTTGTAAGGAATGACAAAAGACCCTGAATAGCCAGAGGAATGTTGAAAAAGCAAAACAAAGCTGGTGGCATCACAATTCTGGACTTCAACCTCTATTACAAAACTGTAATCATCAAGAGAGTATGGTACTGGCACAAAAACAGACACATAGATTAATGGAATAGAATAGAGAGCCCAGAAATGGACCCTCCACTCTATGGTCAACTAATCATCGACAAAGCAGGAAAGAATGTCCAATGAAAAAAAGAAAGTCTCTTCAACAACTGGTGTTGGGAATATTGGACAGCCACATACAGAAGAATGAAACTGGACCACTTCCTTACACCATAAACAAAGACAGACTCAACATGGATGAAATACCTCAATGTGAGACAGGAATCCATCAAAATCTTTGGAAAGAACACAGGTAGCAACTTCTCCGACCTCAGCTGCAGCAACTTCTTCCTAGAAACATTGCCAAAGGCAAGGGAAGCAAGGGCAAAAATGAACTTTTGGGACTTCATCAAGATAAAAAACTTTTGCACAGCCAAGGAAACAGTCAACCAAACCAAAAGACAACCGACAGAATGGGAGAAGATATTTGCAAATGACATATCAGATAAAGGGCTAGTATCCAAAATCTATAAAGAACTTAGGAAACTCAACACCCAAAGAAGAAATGATCCAATCAAGAAATGGGCAGAAGACATGAACAGACATTTTTCCAAAGAAGACATCCAAATGGCCAACAGACACATGAAAAAGTGCTCAACATCACTCAGCATCAGGGAAATACAAATCAAAACCTCAATGAGATACTATGTCACACCAGTCAGAATGGCTAAAATTAACAAGTCAAGAAACGACAGATGTTGGCAGGGATGCAGAGAAAGGGGAACCCTCCTACACTGTTGGTGGGAATGCAAGCTGGTGCAGCCACTCAGGAAAACAGTAT
>NW_027784101.1:0-289 GCF_054177405.1 Leptonychotes weddellii | reverse complement strand
AAAGGAATAACCCTTTATTAAATACCTACTATGGGTCGGGAACAATGCGAGGTGTTGCCTCAACTTGTCCTCACAATGGTCTTAAGAGATGGGTTACTACTCCATGAACAAACTGAGGTGTAGCAAACTAAGTAACTTATCAAAGTTACACAACTGTTATCAGTAAGCTTGGGGGTGAAGTGATGATATATATATATATTTTTTTTTAATTTTTTTATTCTTATATTATCCCCATACATTACATCATTAGTTTTAGATGTAGTGTTCCATGATTCATTGTTTGTGCATA
>NW_027784100.1:0-289 GCF_054177405.1 Leptonychotes weddellii | reverse complement strand
GCTGGGTGTGGAGCCTACTTAAAAAAGAGAGAGAGAAAGAGAAATACATACATATGCATCAGATCCATGTATAAGAATGTTTATAGGGGCGCCTGGGTGGCTCAGTTGGTTAAGCATCTGACTTCGGCTCAGGTCATGATTTCAGGTTCCTGGGATCAAGCCCCACATTGAGCCGTGTGTGGGGCTCCGCACTCAGCGGAGAGTCTGCTTGTTTCTCTCCCTTTGCCTCTCCCCCTACTTGGGCTCTCTCTCTTTCTCTCAAATAAATAAATTAATGAAATCTTTTTTA
>NW_027784099.1:0-289 GCF_054177405.1 Leptonychotes weddellii | reverse complement strand
AGGAAGAGGAATGGGGACTATGTAAGACTACAGTGGCGAGAAAAAACTAGGTGCTAGTGTCCCGTATTTGGCAGGAAACAAAACACACTTTCTAGTTTGTGGCTGGGAGGTTTGTAAGAGGGCTTTCTCACGGCCGAGAGACGCGGTCCGCGCTGGGGCGGGAGAAACTCGGACGCCCGGGCCGCAGGCAGCGCGCCCTCGCCGGCCGGCGATGCAGATCCGTCCCGCTGACGTTCGCGCCGGTTGTCGGGCGCCATCGGGTGGCCGCTCTTATGCTTTCTTCCCTCCG
>NW_027784098.1:0-289 GCF_054177405.1 Leptonychotes weddellii | reverse complement strand
ATCTCTCTGATAAGTATATACCATAACTGGTTTCTTTTTTTACTCTCCTCTGATACATCACTTTTAATTGTAGCATGTAATACACTGAAATTTAATATAATTACTGATATATTTGGGTTTATATCTACTACCTTAGTATTTGTTTCTATATGCCGTGCCTATTAGGATTTTCTTTACTTTCATGCTTTTTCTTTTTTTTAAAATTTTTTTTATTGTTATGTTAATCCCCATACATTACATCATTAGTTTTAGATGTAGTGTTCCATGATTCATTGTTTGTGCACAACAC
>NW_027784097.1:0-289 GCF_054177405.1 Leptonychotes weddellii | reverse complement strand
AAGCCACCCAGGCGCCCCACAAATATAATTATTTAAAATATTTTCCCTCTATTTACTATCCGTCTTTTTTCAATGTATATAACTTTTTAGGATACAGAACTTTAAAAAAAAATAAAATTGCATCAAATTAACATGGTTTTGTATTTTTTTTTTTTTACAGCTTTATGGAAATACAGTTCACATAACACAAAATTCACCCATTTAAAGAGAACAATCTATGGTTTTTAGCATACTCACAGAGGTGGGAAGCCATCACCACCATCAACTTTAGAACATTTTAATTACCCCC
>NW_027784096.1:0-289 GCF_054177405.1 Leptonychotes weddellii | reverse complement strand
TGTTAATAAAAAAGTGGTATTTTGACAACAACCAATTTATATTGAAATGTAGTTTTTTTTATTGAAATGTAGTTTAATTTAGATATAAATATATACATAAACATGGAGGAATGATTGATAGAATAGAAAGAAACCCTGTGACATTACATGTCCCTTCTCATGTTTGTTTAGATAAGGATATGCTAATTATTTGACCAGACCTGAGTCATACATCCCTATACTGAAAGCATTTTCTCATTTCAAAACCATTATTATGTGTAAAATTGTCTGGCATATGTATGCAATGCTT
>NW_027784095.1:0-289 GCF_054177405.1 Leptonychotes weddellii | reverse complement strand
TCTGTAAATATTGAAGAGAAACAGACCAAATTATCATTATTTTCCTGTGAAGCCCAAGATTATCAACTAAAACGAAAACTATGTAGGCTTCCTGGTTCCATAATAGCCGTAAATCATATATCATTACTGATTCTTTCCTCTTCCTAATGTCCCAAGACCTATAAAATAATATTAGCAATTTTAGTGAACATTACTTGAATCTCTCCACCAGACTCCATTTTTGTCTCGAACTGCCCAAACTATCCAGGTTCTAGCAGCAATCAAGGCCTCTCTACAATAGCGGTGACCC
>NW_027784094.1:0-289 GCF_054177405.1 Leptonychotes weddellii | reverse complement strand
GGTTAATTGACCTCCCGAAGGTCACACTGCTGCCGCCATGGGTAAAGCTAGGGCTATCACACAAGCCTCCTGAATTTCTTTTTCTTTTTTTTTTTTTAAAGATTTTATTTATTTTTTAGAGAGCGAGTGAGAGGGAAACAGCATGAGAGGGGAGAGGGTCAGAGGGAGAAGCAGGCTCCCCGCCGAGCCGGGAGCCCGACGTGGGGCTCGATCCCAGGACCCTGGGATCATGACCTGAGCCGAAGGCAGACGCTTAACCATCTGAGCCACTCAGGCGCCCCAAGCCTCC
>NW_027784093.1:0-289 GCF_054177405.1 Leptonychotes weddellii | reverse complement strand
GGGAGTGAGAGAGGGAGAAGCAGGCTTCCCGCTGAGCAGGGAGCCCGATGCGGGGCTCGATCCCAGGACCCTGGGACCATGACCTGAGCCGAAGGCAGACGCTTAACGACTGAGCCACCCAGGCGCCCCTTGTGTCTTATATTTTAAAATGAAACCTCCTGCTGCAGGTGGAGGGAAAACTATAGTGGAAAAGTGGTGGGAGTAGTGAGCTCATTTGGAAAGCTATTTGCAACAGCCCAGGTGAGTGACAATGGTGACTTGGACCAGGATCGTGGTGGTAAAGGCAGTA
>NW_027784092.1:0-289 GCF_054177405.1 Leptonychotes weddellii | reverse complement strand
TTGCAAATACAAAGAAGTTTAGCTCCCAAATAATGCACTATGAGCATAGGTTGACAAAAATTTGGCCCGTCTCTTTTTTAGAGTAGTCCTTAGCTTCTGCTGAGTTTGGGACCCCTGTGCATCCAGAATGACTCAATTAACAAAGCAAAAGTTAACTTGTAAATTATTTCTATAGTTTGGTAGTTTTGAGCATGATATCATATTGATTTCTAATCATTCATGAATATAGAAATGTTGACAAATATTAAACAAACAATGCACTGATCACACAAGATATTTAGACTAAAGT
>NW_027784091.1:0-3453 GCF_054177405.1 Leptonychotes weddellii | reverse complement strand
GGCGCCTGGGTGGCTCAGTTGGTTAAGCGACTGCCTTCGGCTCAGGTCATGATCCTGGAGTCCCGGGATCGAGTCCCGCATCGGGCTCCCTGCTCAGCGGGGAGTCTGCTTCTCCCTCTGACCCTCCTCCCTCTCATGCTCTCTGTCTCTCATTCTCTCTGTCTCAAATAAATAAATAAAATCTTAAAAAAAAAAAAAAGAATCCATGGGCTTGATAATGAAGCAATGTAAACGTCACAAAATAAAATGAAAAGAGATCAGCTAAACAAACAAGACAAAAAATAACATCTAAGAACTGTGGGGCTATTTCCACAGACGCAACATAGGTATAATTGGAATGTCAGAAGGAATAAAAGAGAATTAAGCAGAAGAAATATTTCGGGAAATAACAGGTGAATTTTCCAAAATGGATGATATACAATAAGCCACAGTTCTAGGATGTCCAGGAAACATCAGACAGAATGATTACCAAAACAAATAAACTTATAATCCTGAGCATACTATATTCAAATTGCAAAATACCAAAGGGAAAGTCTTGAAACCCAGGGGGTTAGGGTTGGCGATAGGCGAACAAGAAGAAATTACAGAAAAGTTCCTAAAAACCATGCAAGCAATAAGGAAGTGTAGGTAAATACTTAAAATGTTGAAAGAAAAAAAAAATCTAGGAAAAGTAAATATTTTCTCAATTATCAAAAACTGTGGTAATTCACTGCCACTAAATATAACCTGCAGGAAATGCTGAAAGTTTTTCAGACAGATGAAAAAAAATATGCAGGTCACACATTTAGATCTACATAAAGAACAGAAGAGTATCTAAGAATAAATAAATGAAACATTAAATCCTTAATTTTTTAAAAAAAAATTATTTTAAGTGGTTACATTAAAAATATATTAGGCATTTATAGCATTCAGATAAATGAAATTAATGAGAGCAATATCACAAGGGGTTGTAGGTAGAAATTGGAAATAGTTATAATTCCCTACACTACATATGAAATGGTGTAGTATTTGCAAGTAAACTTACATAAGATAACAATGTATATTACAAATTCTAGGGCAAGCACTATTTATTAATACAATGAATATTCTAATACAGGAGATAAAATCAAATTATATAAAATGCTTAACTAAAACCAGAAAAGGCAAAAAATAAAGTGGGGGGAAGAAACTAAAAAAAAAAAAAAAAAATCAATAAATATTAAATACTAAAATTAGTAACTTAATACCAATCCAACTATAGCAATAATCATTTTAAGTGTGAATGTCCTGAATACCCCAAATAAAAGGGAGATTGTCAGAAAGTATGAAAAATCAAGAATAAACTATATGTTATCTAAACAAAGCCCACTTTACATATAAAGACACATTTAGGTTAAAAGTAAAGAACCAACCCACCCCCCAAGAAAAACACAAGAAAAACAGACTCTTAAATACAGAGAACAAACTGGTGGTTGCCAGCGGGGAGGTGGGTGGGGGTATAGGTGAAATAGATAGAAGGCATTAAGAGGAACAAATTTCCAGTTCTAAAATAAAAAAGTCACAAAGATGAAAAGCACAGCATAGGGAATATAGTCAATAATATTATTATAATGTTGTATGGTAACTATACTTACTGTGCTGAGCACTGAGTAAAGTATGGAATTGTTGAATCAACATGTCATATAACTGAAACTAATATAACACTGTATGTTAATTATACATCAATAAAATAAATATCTCTGGGAAAAGAAATCGCATCATCTCTAAGTCCCCTTCCAACTCAAACACCATAGAATCCGTTCCAAACTCTTATGTGGCAAAGGAGTCTTGCTTTCTAAGACTATCTAGTAGCGATCCTGAGACCCAGGCCCAAACTCACAAATTAGCTTAAATCCCATTTTTTAAAAAGATTTATTTATTTATTTTAGAGAGAAAGAGGGAGAGAGAGACAGGGCGTGAGTGGGGGGAGAGGCAATGGGAGAGGGAATCTCAAGCAGACTCCCTGCTAAGGGTGGAGCCCGATGTGGGGCTTGATCCCAGGACCCTGAGACCATGACCTGAACCAGAATCAAGAGTCAGCCACTAAACTGGCTGAGTCACCCAGGTGCCCCGCCCCCATTTTTCTAAAACCTCTTTTGAAACATTAAAGCCCACATATATGTTTAAATAACTTTGTCAAATTTGCTCTCCTTGCAGAGGGCTTATTATTATTTTTCATTAAAATAAAAATCCCTCTGGTTGACATTCTAAATGTGTTTTCACTAGACCTTCAAAAAAAAAGAGTAAAGAATAAATAAAGATATATCATGCTAACACTTAACAAAAGAAAGCTGGAGTAACTACATTTTCTTCACACAAAGCATTTTTCAAAAAAAATTATAATGGTCAGGGATAAAGAGGGGCATTACAGAATGATAAAGATGTCAATTCTCAAAGAAAATACAACATTCTTATACATGGATGTAGATAACAACCAGAAGGTCAACATATATCAGGCAAAAACTAAGAGAACATCAAAGATAAATAGATAACTCCCCTATTATTGTCAGAGACTTCAACAACCCTCTGTTAGTAATCCAGCAGGCAGAAAATCAGTAAAGACATAGCTGAATTGACTAGCACTATCAACCAACTTCATTGAACTGACATTTGTGGAATACACCATTGAACAACAGAACACACATCCATTTCAAGCTCACATGGACATTCGAGAGAGACCCTATTCTGGGCCGTAAACACAGCTTTAAAAACATGAATAATAGAAATTATACAAAGTATGATTTCAGATCAAATGAAATTTGATTTTTCAATTAAATCAAGGTTTTGCTGAGCATTTGTTATGTAGCTAACATTGCAGCAGGCACAGAGGGAAACATTCGGTGATGACTCCATTGTGGTCCAATCACTAAGTTATAGAAATAAACTCTACTACTGGGAATCTGTGAGGTAAGAGGACAAGATAAAATTTGCTCTAAGTTGTATGTCACTGACTATAAGTACAGGAAAAGGCAGAAAAACAGTACATTTACACATGATGAGTTTGTCTGGGGAACATTCTCTTACAGTATTCTTTGAGGGACAGACTTTCACCTATGATAGAATTCACTGAATAGCCTATCCTTTCCAGGAGAACACCTATGCTTGCTAATCAATTTCATAAATAAGTGGAGTTGTTTTGTGATTTAGTACTTCAGTCTGAAAAACATTTTAGCAAATGGTAATGAAGGGCCTTCTACTGGCCAGGAATTTGGGAGGTGATGGAAAAACAGAGAGGCGCGGGCGCCTGGGTGGCTCAGTTGGTTAAGCGACTGCCTTCGGCTCAGGTCATGATCCTGGAGTCCCGGGATCGAGTCCCGCATCGGGCTCCCTGCTCGGCAGGGAGTCTGCTTCTCCCTCTGACCCTCCTCCCTCTCATGCTCTCTGTCTCTCATTCTCTCTGTCTCAAATAAATAAATAAAATCTTTAAAAAAAAAA
>NW_027784090.1:0-289 GCF_054177405.1 Leptonychotes weddellii | reverse complement strand
ATGCTTCCAGAAAGTGCCCAAAGAATGTCTGTTTTCTTATACCTCACCCACACTGGGTAATTCCCATGTTTTCAAAATACCAATCTGATGAGCAAAACACAATGACATTGGTCGATTTATTTTTATTTTTATGTTTTTATTTATTAGCCACTTGTATGTCTTTTATAAATCACTTGTTAGAGTACTTTGCCTTTTTTTTTATTCTTATGTTAATCCCCTACATTACATCATTAGTTTTAGATGTAGTGTTCCATGATTCATTGTTTGCGTATAACACCCAGTGCTCCAT
>NW_027784089.1:0-289 GCF_054177405.1 Leptonychotes weddellii | reverse complement strand
AATGATTTCTTTATGGTTTTTAGCATATAAGATTCTTATAAATTTATAAGAATATTAACAGTGCACTTCCATTCTTGCCCTTCCATTTTTTGTGCTACTGTTATCTTCAGTTTACTTTTTTAAATGTCTTTATTGAAATGTAATTCATATACCATATAATTCAATCATTTAAAGGGCACAATTGTGGTTTTTTGTATATTCACAGACAAGTACAACACAACAGTCAATTTTAGAATGTTTTCATCACCTCAAAAAAAGGAAAGGAAAGAAAAGAAAAGGAAAAAAAAAA
>NW_027784088.1:0-289 GCF_054177405.1 Leptonychotes weddellii | reverse complement strand
AGGAATCCATCAAAATCCTAGAGGAGAACATAGGCAGTAACCTCTTTGACATCGGCTACAGCAACTTCTTTAAAGATACATCTCCAAAAGCTAGTGAAACAAAAGCAAAAATGAACTTTTGGGATTTCATCAAGATAAAAAGCTTCTGCACAGCAAAGGAAACAGTCAACAAAACAAAGAGGCAACCCACAGAATGGGAGAAGATATTTGCAAATGACACTACAGATAAAGGGCTGGTATCCAAGATCTATAAAGAACTTCTCAAACTCAACACCCAAAAAACAAATAA
>NW_027784087.1:0-289 GCF_054177405.1 Leptonychotes weddellii | reverse complement strand
ACTTCTCACCATGTGAGAACCAACACTGTATCCTATTAATCAACCGCCACTGCAGAACACTGGGCTGGGCATATACAGAAAATAAAAATCTTAAAGTGAAGTGAGTATCTGAAGTATAGACATGGATGAAAATATATATGCTACTTGATATCTCTTTAGCTGTGATGGTAGCCTAGTTTAACACTGGAGATCAGGATGTGTGGGAATAGGAGATGGTACAAGAGAAGTATATTTTTTAGACAATGCTATGGCTCACTAAACAGACTAAAGTATAGTAGTATAAACAGAA
>NW_027784086.1:0-289 GCF_054177405.1 Leptonychotes weddellii | reverse complement strand
TGGGTGTGGAGCCTACTTAAAAGAGAGAGAGAGAGAAAGAGAAATACATACATATGCATCAGATCCATGTATAAGAATGTTTATAGGGGTGCCTGGGTGGCTCAGTTGGTTAAGCATCTGACTTCGGCTCAGGTCATGATTTCAGGTTCCTGGGATCAAGCCCCACATTGAGCCGTGTGTGGGGCTCCGCACTCAGCGGAGAGTCTGCTTGTTTCTCTCCCTTTGCCTCTCCCCCTACTTGGGCTCTCTCTCTTTCTCTCAAATAAATAAATTAATGAAATCTTTTTTA
>NW_027784085.1:0-289 GCF_054177405.1 Leptonychotes weddellii | reverse complement strand
CTGTGTCAATCTGAATGTCAGGACAGTTCGCATGGGCGTGCACGTACGTAAGAACTGCTCAGGCCGCACCCAGGAGCCATGCCCTCTGCTGTGTGTCTCTTCCCTCCGTGGCGATTCAGAAAGAAGACAGAAGCTAAGTCAGCCTTCCTCCTGATACTGCGCCCTCCATGTGGAGCTCACACCCCCGTGCTTGGCAGGGTGAACAAGGAAATACCCACGTTCTGGTGTTCATTCACAGCATGGCGACGTCTTGGCACCCTGTGGGAGCTGGAGGTCAGGGCACAGGGCG
>NW_027784084.1:0-289 GCF_054177405.1 Leptonychotes weddellii | reverse complement strand
TTAATAGGCCTGGCGGGCATAGCTGTTCTGCAGCTCGCAGCAGAACTTGATGATCATAATGAGGACCCTGAGTCACCAAGAAAAAGTTCAGTCGTGGATCCCATATGCTATTTAAAGCAGCAGAAACATGTGTGGTTCATATTAGAGATGTTTATATTCTCCAAATGGTTGACATATAAACAAAGCTCTGGATCTTCAGAGAGAAGCTAGAAAATTCTCTTGTGTAGGATCCCTGATGCCAGTTAACGCAGGTGCTGCTCTATTTGCTGAGTGGAGGGAGGCCGGGCAG
>NW_027784083.1:0-289 GCF_054177405.1 Leptonychotes weddellii | reverse complement strand
TAGTGCAGTAAGGGGATTGATCAATCAATCAATCAGATATAAGGATTAGAAAGCAAGGAATAAAATTAATGTATAAAGCAAGGAACATGACACTGTATACAGAAGATTCAAAAGAATCTCCAAACTTTTAAAATTACTAAGCAATTTTTAAAAGTTTGCTGAATACAAATTTGCTGAAACAATACACAATATATTTTATATACCATCAATAAGGAAATAGAAAAATCTTGCAAATATCACTAGAGAATCATAAAAATATCAGATATCTTGATCTTTGAAACCAAAAAAA
>NW_027784082.1:0-289 GCF_054177405.1 Leptonychotes weddellii | reverse complement strand
TCTGCTGGGCACTGAAAATGCCTAATGAATGGGTGAATGCAGGGATGGATGAATGACTGATGGATGGGTGGGTGGATGGATGGATGGATGATGGAGGGAGATGATGGATGGATGGGTGGATGGATGAGTGATGAAGGGGGGATGGATGGGTGGATGGATGGATGAGTGATGGAGGGGGGATGGATGGGTGGATGGATGGATGGATGAGTGATGGAGGGGGATGATGGATGGATGGGTGGATGGATAGATGGATGGATGGATGAATGATGGAGGGAGATGATGGATGCAT
>NW_027784081.1:0-289 GCF_054177405.1 Leptonychotes weddellii | reverse complement strand
ATACTTGATACTCTAAGGCTCCTCAATCGTTGACAAAACTCTGTCCGATATTTGGTACTCTCAAGTATCAAGCTGACAAAACTATCTTATGTGGTCTTGGTTTGCTTTTCCTTCATTGCTGAGGAGCTTTAGCACCTGATCATATGATTATTGGTCAGCCTGTATTTTCTCCTTTGAAATGTCATTTCATGATAAATACCTGTTTTTCTCTTAACTGGTTTGCATTTTCTTTTTGATTTGCAGGGATTCTTTGTATATTCCTTCTGTTATTTTTTGTGTGTGTTAAAAT
>NW_027784080.1:0-3453 GCF_054177405.1 Leptonychotes weddellii | reverse complement strand
AAACAGTACTCAAAAAATGAAGCAAATATGTTACTGCTAGTACAACCTGTAAGGTTGCAAATTCAGAGACCATGAATTTGGAGATGAATCCAGAGTTAGTTAATAGTTCAGATGAAAGAGACTTCTGAATTCTGAAACCTTCTAACCCATAAGAAAGATCAAGTGAAAATTAACTTGTCTCAGGATCATGAGGCTGTTTCTGAAAGGCCACAATCAAAAGATGTCCACTTTTTGCCACGGCTTGGAAAATGCAGATGGGCACTGTCTTCCCATGAAAGAAGCTACAGTGAAAAAGATATACAGGCTTATTTTGCACATCTTGGGAAAGCTGTTGTCAGATGTCTTCTTCAGTTCCAAGAAATCTTTACTTTCAAGTCACCAGATGATGTGCAGATCCAATCAAGGTTTGGTGCTTTCTTTAGAGGTGTTACAGAAACCCAAGAGTCTATTCCCTGGAGTTCGGTGGCACAGGGTTGGTTAGTAGTTCCTGACAAGGGCCTTTCCAGTGGGGCTGAAGAGTCTGGAGGTGTCTTTTCCAACAGCCTGAATCTGCAGGTTGCAAAGTGTGATGCTTAAGGTCACTGGGGAGTGCTCTGTGAGAAGATGGCTCTACCAAACCATGGTTGTCTTTAACAGAAGTAATTGGGCCTTTACACAACTTTATCAAGTGGGTCAACGAAGGCAGGGGCCAAGTGCTTTGGACGTCCTGTGACTACCTCAAAGGGTGAATAAGTTCCCAAGGGGGTGGATCTGAGAGAAGAATTAACAGCCATGGCCAAGGTATTGGAGAGTCTCTAGAAGTTTTGCCAATTGAGTCTTAATAGTGCCATTAGTGCATTTTTGCTAACTGAAGTTTGCGGATGATGTGCACAATGAAAGTGTTGTACAACTGGCCAGACAGCACAGAAATGTCAAAATGCCTGACCAGTAAAATGGGTTCCCTGATTACTATGAAGTTTGAGAGGTTTCCCATATAGGGATAATCTTTTCTCTTTTTAAGAAAGATTTATTTTAGAGAGAGAGTTGGGGGAGGGACAGAGGGAGAGCATCTTCAAGCAGACTCCCCACTGGGTGTGAAGCCTGACATGGGGCTCAATCCCACAACGCATGAGATCATGACCTGAATCAAGACCAAGAGTTGAACACTCGACCGACTGAGCCACCCAGGCACCCCTATGGATAATCTTTTCCAAGAGCCACAGAAGAGGCACTGGCCTGTTTTCAAGGGAAAGTTTGATCCATGAGAAAACCTACAAACCACAACTAAAACATATCCATGAGATGGGTTGAGTTGTATGAAATCCATTTGCCAAACTTGAAATTGTCCATTGTGTAATTTGAAATGCCCAGGGTCAGTATGGACAGATACCTGAGATTGTATTTTGGACAGGTGGGACAAATGAGGTTGATACTTTTGTGGACTTACTAAACTTTTCTCAGCAACATTGGTTTATGGATGCTATCGTTTTGTCAGTAGACCAGTGGTTTAATGAGTATTCACTTTTTTAAAAATATTTATTTAGAGAGCCTGCGAGTGGGGGAAGGAGTAGAGGGAGAGGGAGAGAGAATCCTCAGGCAGACTCCCTGCTGAATGTGGAGCCAGACACAGGACTCAGTCCCAGGACCCCAAGATCATGACCTGAGCCAACATCAAGAGTTGGCCAATTAACCTACCGAGCCACCCAGGTGCCTGTAATGTGTATGCATTTGTAAGTAGTGGAAATTTCAGAACTTCTGATATGGCTGAATTGTTATTTGGCCCAAACCAGAGTTAATCTCTTTTTATTAAGGCAACAATTAGGGCGCCTGGGTGGCTCAGTTGGTTAAGCAACTGCCTTCGGCTCAGGTCATGATCCTGGAGTCCCGGGATCGAGTCCCGCATCGGGCTCCCTGCTCAGCAGGGAATCTGCTTCTCCCTCTCCCGCTCCCCCCTCTTGTGCTCTCTCTCTCTCTCTCTCTCAAATAAATAAATAAATAAAATCTCAGGAAAAAAAAAAGGCAACAATTATATTTCCAGTATTGTTTTTCCCTCTTTGTTGCCAATTGCTGGGTATCTCCTGTTGATTTTTCCAAAATTTATCATTTTGGAGAACATCCCTTTGGACCATGACAAAGGTTTGGTTACTGGTTTCCTTGAGAGCAGCATCTGTGGCACAGATACCAGTGAGGTAGGTTACTGTGGCCCCCATGGAGTTGAGTCTGGAGTGTCCAGGAACTTTGATAATACCCACAGCAGCTAGCAGAAGTGTGGCATCTAATAAATTTTGGACATAGGAGCCATTTTTAACATTATTCCCGTTGGAGGTAAGGACACATTGTTGTTTCCATAATATTCCAAAGTTGAGCGACCCCAAAGGCATAGTGGCTATTGGTATAAATGTTTGCAGTTCTACCCTTGGCTAAGGCGCAAGCTCGAGTAAAGGCACAGGACTCGGCTTTTGGGGTGAAGTAGCCAAAGGTAAAGGTTCTGCCTCAGTGAATCCAAAGGAGTTGCAGTAGCATACCCAGCATGAGATTTGCCATTTTCATTCTTTAAGAACCATCAATAAACCATGAAAAATCTGCATTGGTTAGAGGAGTTTCCTTAAGGTCTCATGAGGATTCAAAAGGTAACCTGTCAACATTAAGCACTTGTGAGGAGTTTCATCTGGATCCAGATATAGTCCTTGTTTCAACATCAGGCTCCCGAAGTATCTAACTTGAGACTTGGGTAAATTGCAGTTTTTCTTTGGAGACTTTATGTCCCTTTAAGGCCAAAAGTTTGAACAGGTGGATGTGGTCTTCCTGTGAAGAGGCGTGAGAAGGGGAACCTTCTACATACTGCAAATCATCTACATACTGCAACAAAGTAGAGCCTGCAGAGAACTTTCTATCATCCAAACCAAGTTGTAAGATTGGTGAAAAGTAGGAAGGACTCTGTGATACTTGGGGCATGACTGTTCAGGTGTATTTCTGTTCTTTCCAAGTGAAAACAACGATATTGGCTATCCTTATCAACTGGAATGCTAAAAATGTGCTGCATAATCAGTCACAGGGAAAAATGTGCTTACTTTGGGAATAGATGTTAGTAGCAGATGGGGGTTAGGAACAACAGGGTGCTGAGGAGTAACAGCGGTTATTTGGCATTTATTGTTCAGAGGTCCTGGACAAACCCCCATCCTTGGCCTTTGGGTTTTCTCACTGTTAAAACAGGAGTGTTACGGAAAATAAGGCAGGGGATAATGAGACCTTGTAATCTATTATGGGCTTGATACCCTGAAGGGCTTCTTTCTTTATAGGGCATTGATTATGGGAAGAGGTTTTGAATCTTGATGGGAGGTACACTATGGATTTTGCCAATGTCTGTGGAGAGAGGATGGTAGCTGACACAATAGGAACAAATGGTCAGTATCTCCAGAGTCGGCTATCGTGCTGTCAGAGACAGAATAAAAGACTAAAAGGTGTCAAATGGTC
>NW_027784079.1:0-289 GCF_054177405.1 Leptonychotes weddellii | reverse complement strand
ACCTGTCGTGCTGTCTTCCTCCTCCACGGCCACTGCGTTAATTCGCTTACTCAGCAAGTGGCCGTATTCCGAGGGGGCGCTATCGCCCGGCACCGGGTTAGGTCCTGGCGCTGCCGCAGTCTGATGGGGGCGGGCGTGCGTGCATCATCGTCTGCCTCGTGTACCTGGCTGTCCTAGGCTGTCCCGGGCAGCACAGCACGGAGCTGCGTGTGCGTGGGGGGAACGCGTCACCCACCGGCCTCCCCCAGGACGCGCTCATAAACGCCAGTGTCCCAGGTTTATCTTGGTG
>NW_027784078.1:0-289 GCF_054177405.1 Leptonychotes weddellii | reverse complement strand
AGAGAGTTGTTGCTATTCCTTTCTTCGATCTCCTGTTGGGTTTGTAGGTGTTCAGAATGGTTTGATCCCTATCCAGCTGAATTCCTGTGGGGAGACGAAATCCAGGTCTCCTACTCCTCCGCCATCTTGCTCCGCCCTCCCAACTTGTTCTAGCTTCTCTCTTCACTCTGAGGACTAGCATGTTGAAAATAAGCTCACGAGCCCTCATCTGAGGGATTAGAAAGAATCACCTGGAGGATATTATCTATACTTTTGCTGGGAACTAGGAAACTTGGGAAAAGCCATAGCA
>NW_027784077.1:0-289 GCF_054177405.1 Leptonychotes weddellii | reverse complement strand
GGGCTCTATCAGGACCCTGAGATCATGACCTGAGCTGAAATCAAGAGTTGGCCCCTTAACCGACTGAGCCACCCAGGCTCCCTTAGATATTATTAATACAAATTTGAATTAGGAGGAAAGTCATAGGCTTAAGAAGTGCTGAAGTTCCAAAGGCAATGACATTGTGATATCTAACTCTGTTTCCTAAATTTTATTGACTCTCTTTATTATTATTCTGTAATGGATTCATCTGTCCTTGAAACATTTAGTTATTCTAAAATAATAAATGCTTGTCAAGTACTAGATCCCA
>NW_027784076.1:0-289 GCF_054177405.1 Leptonychotes weddellii | reverse complement strand
AGGTGAAGAGGAGGGGAGGCAAGACTTCAGAGGCAGAGGAAACAGACTCCTGTGTTGGAGGGGAGCATGAGGTAGGGTCTGAGAGAAGGTGAGTGTTGGGGGTAAGGGAGGGGGGAGAGTAGGGGGTAGCATGTCCTTGGATAGGACCAGGGAGGCAAGAGCCAAACCACATCAGGAATGGTGGACTTTTTTTTTTTTTATTCTTATGTTAATCCCCATACATTACATCATTAGTTCTAGATGAAGTGTTCCATGATTCATTGTTTGTGCATAACACCCACTGCTCCAT
>NW_027784075.1:0-289 GCF_054177405.1 Leptonychotes weddellii | reverse complement strand
CATGCAAGATTATACCCTTTTCCTTGATCCACGTGTCCCCTGGGCAGATCATGGAATAGTCAGAAGCAGGCGTAGCAGACACCTGACTGAAAAAGGAATTAGAGGGATAGAGAGGGAGGACAACTAAATATCCTGCTTTGGGAAGGCTATCTTCCCACTCCTGAAGCAAAATGAAGTGTAGGAGAGGCAGATGTTGTAAATGAATTGGGAAACTGTTGAAGTCTTTATTGAGGTTTAACTGACCTACAATAAACACTCTTTTTAAGGGTAGAGGCCAAAAACTTTGACA
>NW_027784074.1:0-289 GCF_054177405.1 Leptonychotes weddellii | reverse complement strand
AGGAAGAGGAATGGGGACTATGTAAGACTACAGTGGCGAGAAAAAACTAGGTGCTAGTGTCCCGTATGTGGCAGGAAACAAAACACACTCTCTAGTTTGTGGCTGGGAGGTTTGTAAGAGGGCTTTCTCACGGCCGAGAGACGCGGTCCGCGCTGGGGCGGGAGAAACTCGGACGCCCGGGCCGCAGGCAGCGCGCCCTCGCCGGCCGGCGATGCAGATCCGTCCCGCTGACGTTCGCGCCGGTTGTCGGGCGCCATCGGGTGGCCGCTCTTATGCTTTCTTCCCTCCG
>NW_027784073.1:0-289 GCF_054177405.1 Leptonychotes weddellii | reverse complement strand
TTTCTGAACTCCCCTTAATGATGGCTATAGGCTGATTTAATCAACAAACTGTGCAACTGCAGTAATTGAGAATCACGTCCTTGTGACGAAACAAATATTGTACAGTAAATTGCTGGAAGATACCATTGCCTATTCTGTGTGTGTGGTTTTTTGTTTTTGTTTTGCTTTCTTTAAAAATTTTTTATTTGATTTGATTTTTTTTAAAGATTTTATTTATTTATTTGACAGAGAGAGACAGTGAGAGAGGGAACACAAGCAGGGGGAGTGGGAGAGGGAGAAGCAGGCTTCC
>NW_027784072.1:0-289 GCF_054177405.1 Leptonychotes weddellii | reverse complement strand
AGCAGAGAGTCTGCTTCTCCCTCTGGCCCTCCCCCCTCTCATGCTCTCTCTATCTCATTCTCTCTCTCAAATAAATAAATAAAATATTTAAAAAAAAAAAAAAAAAAAAGAAATGCAGTCCAAGAAGAGAAGTGCTGTGACTGAGAAAATCACGTGTTGTGTGCGCTTTTGTAGAGCTGTCCCATCTTAGAGTCACAGGGGTACTCTCGCCTCCAGCTTGCTCGGGGCCTCTGTCCAAGATGGGGTTAGGCGGGGATTGCGCCGGACAGATGGCTTGTAATAGAGTTCT
>NW_027784071.1:0-289 GCF_054177405.1 Leptonychotes weddellii | reverse complement strand
CTTTGTATGATAATGGTGTCAGTTAAATCTTTGAAAAAGGCATTTGATAAAGAACTGCTGCAGATCCTAGTGGTTTAGTAGACTTTAAAAGACGCCAAAACATTTGATTTTTATCACAAGACATTACTTTTCAAGGTAACGGGTTTGTGGCTGACACCATGCATTTATTTATTTATTTATTTTTTGAAGATTTTTTTTTTGTTATGTTAATCCCCATACATTACATCATTAGTTTTAGATGTAGTGTTCCACGATTCATTGTGCATAACACCCAGTGCTCCATGCAGAA
>NW_027784070.1:0-3453 GCF_054177405.1 Leptonychotes weddellii | reverse complement strand
TCTGTAGTTATGAAAGTCCTAGATAGCATCTTCTTTGACTAGAAGGCTGTTTCATCTACATTAAAAATCTGTTGTTGAGTATAACCACCTTCATGAATTACTTCAGCTAGATCTTTTGGATAACTTTCTGCAGCTTCTACATCGGCATTTGCTGCTTCATCTTGCACTTTTATGTTATAGAGACGGCTTCTTTCCCTAAACCTCATGAACTGAACTCTGCTAGCTTCAGACTTTTCTTGTGTAGCTTCTTTACCTCTCTTAGCCTTCATAGAATTGAAAAGATTTAGGGCCTTGCTCTGGGTTAGGCTTTGGCTTGAGGGAATGTTGTGCCTGGTTTGATCTTCTATCCAGACCACTCAAACTTTCTCCATACCAACACTAATGCTGTTTCATTTTCTTGTCTTTTGTATGTTCACTGGAATAGCACTTTTAATTTTCTTCAAGAACTTTTCCTTTGCATTCACAACCTGGCTAAATGTTTGGCATAAGAAGCCTAGCTTTTGGCCTCTCAGCTTTCAACATGCCTTCATCACTAACTTGATCATTTGTAGTTTTCAATTTAAAGTGAGAGATGTGCAATTCTTACTTTCAGTTGAACACTTAGAGGCCGTTGTAGGGTTATTAGTTGGCCTCATTTCAATATTGTTGTATCTCAGGGAATAGGGATGCTTGAGGAGAGGGAGAGAGACCAGGGAATGGTTGGTCAGTGGAACAGTCAGAATATACACACATTTATGTGTGTATGTATGTATGTATGTATTTAAAAGATTTTATTTATTTGAGAGAGTGAGCAAGGGAGAGAGCACACAAGCAGGGGAAGAGGGAGAAGCAGACTCCCCACTAATTAGGGGGCCCAATGTGAGGCTTGATCCTAGGACCCTGGGATCATAACCTGAGCCAAAGGCAGACGCTTAACCAACTGAGCCACCCAGGCGCCCCCACACAACATTTATTGGTTAAGTTTACCATGTTATATGGGTGCAGTTCATGGTGTTTCAAAACAGTTACAATAATAACATCAAAGATCACTGATCACAGATCATTGTAACGAATATAACACTAGTGAAAGAGTTTGAAATACTGCAAAAATTGCCAACATGTGACACAGAGACACAAATGGAGCAAATGTTGTTGGAAAATGGTGCCAATAGGCCTGCTCAATGCAGGCTTGCTCCTTGCTCCTTCCATTTGTGTGAAATACAATATCTGTGAAGTATAATAAAGTGAAGCGAAATAAAATGAGGTATGTCTGTAGTTACTCCTATATATCTAGGGAGTGTAGATGATTTTAATTTCCTTTTTTTAGAGACAAGAACAACTTTACCAGAATGAAACCCCCATGACAAAGGAGCCCAGGAAGGAAATCTCATCAGAAAAATAGAGGAAGTTTTCATGGAGTTGTTATGAGTCAGAAACTTTTAATGAATCCAGTTGTATTGTTTACCAAGTTAAGACCCTCTCAAATGTCAGGAGATAGATGTGTAGATGTCAGCTCATAAAGTACCATTCTGGTGTGATGGGAAAAATATGAGAGGCTGAAATCCCTCTGTGCAAAGAGATAATGAAGGAGGCCAGAGATAAGTTGGAAGAAACACTGGTTACCAAGAGGAATAGCAATTGTTTTTCGTTAAATCAAATATTTATGAGACTGGGATTTGATTACCCATGGTTTAACAATTCAAGGAAAGATAATTTTCTAGAGATGCCCAAGGTGTTGGTGTAATTCAGATAACTGTACCTTGTATGAAAATAATTAACCACTAGAATTTGAAATGCATGCAAATTATGATGGGGATAGAAGATGTTTTGCAATATGAAGGCTTGATGGTATAACATGTTGGAAGGATTAAAATACATCCTGTTGTCATAGGCACCATTCCAATTCTTGTCAATACAGAACATTTGATTTTGATACTTGATTTTACTAACATTTATGGAATGCCTATTGTGTGTCAGACACTTTTATATTGGCTTTAAAATTTTAATAATCCTAAAAACCATTAAATTATATATTATTTCTTTTTATGCAAGAAGGATATTCAGAGAAATTAAAGGGTGCTTAGGCACAAGGAAAATGAAAATTTGGCTTGGTACTTCTGTCTCTATGACACCAAAATCCACAGTCTTTCCCCCATGCCACTCTGCCACTCAGGCATTCCTAAACTATAATTTCTGGGGGGTTATGGAGACCTGGTATGAAATCTGTAGTCTAGGTGGAACAAAGAAAGCAATACATTATTTTGAGTAAGGATAAAATAAGGGAGGTCAAAATCATTCATCAGGTGTGCGCACTGATTCATTGCTGGAAAAATCCTGCTCATTACCTTTGGTGAGAAATGAAGCAAAGTCTAATCGAGCTGAAGGAACCTGGCACTCATGTGATTCAACCTCCTTATTTTACAGATGAGTACTCTGGAGTCCATAAGGGGTAAGTGATTTGTCCAGGCTTGTTATGTGATGATTCAGTGTCGGAGCTTGCTCACCAGAATCCTAGATTTTTGCAGCACAATTTTGGATTTGTTCTCTGGAACTACATGAGAAAAGACTAATTCTTCTACATGACAGCCCTTCAAATATTTGTGCTCCCAAGTCTCCTCTTCTTCAGTCTAAGCAGGCTTTCATAGTCAAATGCTTTCATTGTGGCAGTCTCCAGATTCCTCACCACATTCAGTCTTTTCCAGAAGTGTATCATATTGTCAATTTTCCTCTCAAACATTGGTATCTGGTAATGAATATGTCATCCCAGCTTATATCGTTAAAATATTTAATGAAGGAGAGTGGATATAAGTTCTTGCAACTTGCACAATTAAGGTTGAAGCTACAATTTTGGTTTTAGGATTATGGAATCATGAATATTGGCAAATAGAAATGAAATGGAAGGACTGCTTTTCTTCAAATTTATGAACATGTTGGATACAGTAACAAAAGAACTTTTACATACGTAGCTGAAGAATAAAGCAAGAACAGAAAATACCCAGATGCCAAAACAAAGAGGGAGCTCAGAGTGGTAAAGCTGACAAAGCTTATATAGTTATTGTAACATCATATAGAATTTTAAAGTCCAGGGACTGGTGATTAGAATTTTCTGATATTGGCATCAGGAGGTTATTAAAGACCTCAGATGTCAAGCTTATGCTATTGATGAACTACTTGTCTAAAAGCAGGAGTCATGCAGATCTCTCTATTTCTGAATAAGGACCAGAAAAACCTGGCCTGCCTCTCCTGGGCGACAGCAAGGAAGTTTGTTTTCTATCCAGGGCTGTGTCCGGTAAACAAATCACCAATGAGAAATTAGAATTTCTGCATCACACATGGCTGTGGGATATGCATCAAAGTAGTACCAATGTAGTATTAATACCAAACCAAAAAATTAACAAAAACTAGTTTAACACCAGTGAAAACTGTGGAGACTAACAGAGGCAGATTTGAAACAGGGATACTTTTTTTTTTTTT
>NW_027784069.1:0-289 GCF_054177405.1 Leptonychotes weddellii | reverse complement strand
AATTCCTGAGAGGAGACGAAATCCAGGTCTCCTACTCCTCCGCCATCTTGCTCCGCCCCCCTGATGGGACAGATTTGAGAAGAAAAATAAGTTATCAGTTATTGGTCAGAACTCAGCCAGGAGACAGAGATTGCACCCATTATTGAACAGAGAGAGTCAAAGAGACTTAAGTACAACAGAAAAGCCTTTTATATTTACCCACATTTTCCTTTCTGGCACTCATCTTTCCTTTGTGTAGATCCAAGTTTTCACCTCTTATCATTTTTCTTCACCCTGAGAAACTTCCTTA
>NW_027784068.1:0-289 GCF_054177405.1 Leptonychotes weddellii | reverse complement strand
TACTTCCACAAAAAGCTACAAAAAGAAATAGAAAACTGGACTAATTCTAGCCATTAATGTAACTGAAATAATACTGAAAAAAATCTACCCCCCAAAAATCTATAGGTGAAGTCTATGTAACCTTTAAGGACATACTATCTTACAGACATTGTTCTCGAGAAGAGAAAGAGAAAGACAGTGCAAGAGAGAGAGAGCAGGGTGCCTGGGTGGCTCAGTTGGTTAAGCAACTGCCTTCGACTCAGGTCATGATCCTGGAGTCCCAGGATCGAGTCCCGCATCGGGCTCCCTG
>NW_027784067.1:0-289 GCF_054177405.1 Leptonychotes weddellii | reverse complement strand
GATGTCCTCAGAGGTTAATTGACCTCCCGAAGGTCACACTGCTGCCGCCATGGGTAAAGCTAGGGCTATCACACAAGCCTCCTGAATTTCTTTTTTTAAAGATTTTATTTATTTTTTAGAGAGCGAGTGAGAGGGAAACAGCATGAGAGGGGAGAGGGTCAGAGGGAGAAGCAGGCTCCCCGCCGAGCCGGGAGCCCGATGTGGGGCTCGATCCCAGGACCCTGGGATCATGACCTGAGCCGAAGGCAGACGCTTAACCATCTGAGCCACCCAGGCGCCCCAAGCCTCC
>NW_027784066.1:0-289 GCF_054177405.1 Leptonychotes weddellii | reverse complement strand
AGCTCCATGCACCAAAATCCTGGAAAAGTTTCCTCCATCATCTACGACCAGCCGGGACTTTGAAATACTTCTGCAAACAGTACCACAATGTCCTCAGCCCTTCTGGCAAGGGGATGGGAGGGCACCATAGTGATTTGTTAATAAGAGAGAGTGCCCGGGGGCGGAGCAAGATGGCGGAGGAGTAGGAGACCTGGATTTCGTCTCCTCTCAGGAATTCAGCTGGATAGGGATCAAACCATTCTGAACACCTACAAACTCAACAGGAGATCGAAGAAAGGAATAGCAACAA
>NW_027784065.1:0-289 GCF_054177405.1 Leptonychotes weddellii | reverse complement strand
ACAGTAGCATCAGATCCCATGAGTTAAGGATTCAGTCCCACAAGACCGCCTCTCTTTAGATGGCAGGCACAAGTCTCAAGTTGTCACATGTACTTCTGACCAGCTAGCTAAATCTGGAGGCTTGCAACCCCATTTTTGCATTCAGTAATTTGTTAGAATGGCACAGAGAACTCAGAGGAACATTTACTTATATTTACCTTCTTATTATATGATAAAAGATATGATAAAGGATACAGAAGTACAGCCAGATGAAGATATGTATAGGGCAAGCTCCAGAAGGGTCCTGAGC
>NW_027784064.1:0-289 GCF_054177405.1 Leptonychotes weddellii | reverse complement strand
AACAATACATTATATGTTAAAAAAAAAAAAAAAGAAGATAGCAGGAGGGGAAGAATGAAGGGGGGGAATCAGAGGGGGAGACGAGCCATGAGAGACGATGGACTCCAAGAAACAAACTGAGGGTTCTAGAGGGGAGGGGGGTGGGGGATGGGTTAGCCTGGTGATGGGTATTAAAGAGGGCACGTATTGCATGGAGCACTGGGTGTTATATGCAAATAATGAATCATGGAACACTACATCAAAAACTAATGATGTAATGTACGGTGATTAACATAACATAATAAAATTT
>NW_027784063.1:0-289 GCF_054177405.1 Leptonychotes weddellii | reverse complement strand
AAATGAATGGAATCGATCTCTATAGTGGCTGAAAAAAAATATGTATTTAGTTTACATCTGTCGATTCGCTGCAGTTTATAAGTATTATTTCAACTTTGTTTTTACTGCTCACGGGAAGTCTCTTCTTTGGTGAGCAGTAATAACTAACGTGAGACTGTGTAGAATAGTGGAAATAATATGGGATGGGGAGATGGAAAATGGGTTTCTGCTTGGTTATTATCTAGCTCTGTGACCTTGGCCAAGCCATTTTTTTACTTTGTGCCTTAGTTTCCTCATCTGTAAAATGAGA
>NW_027784062.1:0-289 GCF_054177405.1 Leptonychotes weddellii | reverse complement strand
GGAAATCTGTGTTGATTGATTTGTTGGTTCTTTCAAAAAAGTGGAAAAAAGGAGACAAACTTTCCTTTCCTCCCACTTTGAAGGGGGTACATTCGCCTCCCAATTGGCATGAACCTGCTAACCCATAATTTGTCAACTCCATTCTCGTATTCCACTAAAACAAAATAAGTAAAAGCTAATTTATAAGCCATTTCTGTGAAGTTTTCTGAGTCATGTGCATAGTTTTTAAGTCACAGAGAAGGCTCTCTTGGTTCCATGTGTTCCCCATAGACCCCAGCGCAGAAAAAGA
>NW_027784061.1:0-289 GCF_054177405.1 Leptonychotes weddellii | reverse complement strand
AAGGAGATACAGAAAGGACTTGGTTTGCGCCCACCGTGTTGATCAGGAACAATAGCAAAAAGTCCAAATCAGCAAATAGAGGCAAATAGGGTTAAAACAATTTAATCCCTTGAAACAACAGGATTCTGAAATACTGATAGATCTTGCATCGATGCAATTAAGTATTTTTAACTCTTTTCTCCTGTGTAATTCATTTTCACGCAAACTCTCGAGAGACCAATGTATTTTCGACGATGTGTGAATGAGGCTCCTAAAATAAACACAGAGCCGTGCAGACTCCAGAGTCCAG
>NW_027784060.1:0-289 GCF_054177405.1 Leptonychotes weddellii | reverse complement strand
TCGTCTGCAGAGAGTGAGAGTTTGACTTCTTCTTTGCTGATTTGGATGCCTTTTATTACTTTTTGTTGTCTTATTGCAGACGCTAGGACATCTAGTGCTATGTTGAACAGCAATGGTGAGAGTGGGCATCCCTGTTGGGTTCCTGAGCTTAGGGGAAAAGCTCTCAGTTTTTCCCCATTGAGAATGGTATTCACTGTGGGCTTTTCATAGATGGCTTTTATGATATTGAGGTATGTACTCTCTATCCCTACATTATGAAGAGTTTTAATGAAGAAAGAATGCTGTACTT
>NW_027784059.1:0-3454 GCF_054177405.1 Leptonychotes weddellii | reverse complement strand
GAGGGGGGGGAAATCGGAGGGGGAGACGAACCATGAGAGACGATGGACTCTGAAAAACAAACTGAGGGTTCTAGAGGGGAAGGGGGTGGGAGGATGGGTTAGCCTGGTGATGGGTATTAAAGAGGGCACGTTCTGCATGGAGCACTGGGTGTTATGCACAAACAATGAATCATGGATCACTACATCAAAAACTAATGATGTAATGTATGGTGATTAACATAAAAATAAAAAAATTAAAAAAAATTTCTCTCCTCCTGGAAGAAAAGAGAGTTTGATCTCACCTCTTTTTTTTTTTTTTTAAGATTTATTTATTTATTTTAGAGAGAGAGAGAGAGTGTGTGTATGTAAGCGAGTGGGAGCAGGGCCAGAGGGAGAGAGAGAATCTCAAGCTGACTCCATACTGGGTGTCGAGCCTGATGCTGGGCTGGATCTCATGGCCCTGAGATCATGACCTGAGTAGAAAACAAGAGTCAGAGGCTTAATTGACTGAGGCACTCAGGTGCTCCTCCCCTGTATTCTTATACATAAATATATATACATACACCACACAGAGGCGAATAAATACATAAATAATCACTTAGTAAGTAAAACACAAGAAAACAATAATCTTAGGGAAAATGTCTGTAGAGAAACGCCTGGGTGGCTCAGTTGGTTATGCATCTGCCTTTGGCTCAGGTCATGATTCCAGGGTTCTGGGATTGAGCCCTGTATCCAGCTCCCTGCTCAGTGGAAAGCCTGCTTCTCTCTCTCCCTCTGCTGCTCCCCCTGCTTGGGCTCTCTCTCTCTCACTCTCTCTCTGTTAAATAAATAAAATCTTTAAAAAAAAAAAGATTATAAAAAATGTCTGTACGATATTTGTATAATCTACAAATCTGAAGGCTCTTAAAATAAGATAGTATATCCAGAACCTGAGGAAGAAAAGTACATATTTAAATTTGATTAGAGAAACATTGGAAAGAAATTCAATGAAGATACCATGAGTGAAGTCAAGTTCATGGTTGATTAGAAGAAAACCTCAGTTTATATGAAAAAACAAAGCCTTAAAATTTACACTATAGGGGGAGAAGCAATATGGAGGAGGAGTAGGAGACCTGGATTTCATCTGGTCCCAGGAATTCAGCTGGATAGGGATCAAACCATTCTGAACACCTACAAACTCAACAGGAGATCAAAGAACAGAATAGCAACAACTCTCTGAACAGAAAAGAGACCACTTTCTGGAAGGTAGGACGTGTGGAGAAGTGAATCCGAGGTGATATTCGGTAGGATAGATGGCAGGGGAGGGGACTCTGTCACCCGCTTCTGGCAAGTGATAGAGCCCCAGAGCGCAAAATCGGAACTTTTAGAAGTCTGCTCCACTGAGGGAGGTCGCTCCAGTGGCTAAGCAGGGGGTGGATCCCTCATGGGACAGTGTAGTCTCAGGACCCTTGGGGTCACAGAAAGACCCCGGGATGCCTGAGTGCAGCAGAGCTCCCAGGTATTGGAGCAGGGAAGCCGGCTGCAGAGACGGAGCCAAGGCGCAGGCTCTCAGCTCAGGGTTGTCATAAACCGTGATCCGTGGCACAGTCGGGCCATTGCTCCTCCAGCAGGGACACAACAAGTGGCAGATCCGGAGAGACTCCTCTTCCTCCCCCGGGAGGAGTGGCACGGCAGCGCAGGGATCTGCTGGGTTTGAAAACTCCACATGGGGTCGGAGGCCAGAGATACGCTTGGTCACAGGGCGGGTGAGCACAGAGTGCGGCCGGAGACCGGGGAGACGGGAGTGACTGACTGCTTTTCTCTGAGGCTCACTGAGGAGTGGGGCCCCGAGTTCTCAGCTCCTCCAGGGCGGAGATTGGGAGGCCGCCATTTTCACTCTCGTCCTCCAAAGCTGTACAGAAAGCTTGCAGGGAACAAAAGCTACCTGAGAGCAAACCCGAGCAGATTACTTAGCCCAGACTGGCAAGGGTGGGGCAATTCTGCCTCCAGGAAAGAAATTTGGGAACCATGGCAACAGACCCCTCCCCCAGAAGATCAGCAAGCACAGCCAGCCAAGACCAAGTTTACCGATCAATGAGAACGGCAGAACTCCAGCTCTAGGGGAATACTGCACATAGAATTCATGGCCTTTTTCCCATGATTCTTTAGTCTTTCAAAGTTAATTTTTTTTAACTGTCTTTTTATTTAAATTTTTCTTTTTCCCTTTTTCAACCAACAACTTATCAATCCCTTTTAAAAAAATATTTTTATTTTTCATTTTTAGAGTCATATTCTATCCCTTCATGGTAGTTACCCTTATTTTTGGCATATATATATAAGTTGTTCTCTCTCTAAAATTTTGAGATACAGTTTCTTCTATCAGATCAAAATATACCCTAAATCTCTAGTGTATGGCTTTGTTCTAGTCTCCTGCCTGATCACATTCTCTCCCACCCCTTTTTTTTATAAATCCTCTTCTTTCTTTTTTCAAACAACTTCTTACCTTATCAATTCCTTTTATAAAATTTTTTATAATATTCATCTTTACAGTCATATTCCATCCCTTCATCATATTAACCCTTATTTTAGTACATATATAATTTTTTCTTTCTTTAAAATTTTGGGAGGCACTTTCTTCTAACAGACCAAAATACACCCCAAATCTAGTGTGTGGCACTGATCTATGCACCAGCCTGATCATATGTGATCATGTTCTGTTTTTTTTGTTTTGTTCCACTTTTGTTTTTTTTTATCTTTATCTTTTTCTTTTTTCTCTTTCCCTTTCTTCTCCCCTGGTTTCAGGTCTTTTCTGATTTGTTTAGAGTATATTTTCTGGGGACGTTGTTACCCTGTTAGCATTTTGTTCTCTCATTCATCTGTTCTCCTCTGGACAAAATGACAAGACAGAAAAAAATCACCTCAACAAAAGGAACAAGAGGCAGTACTGATTGCCAGGGACCTACTCAATACGGACATTAATACGATGTTGGAACTAGAGTTCAGAATGATGATTTTAAAGATACTAGCTGGGCTTGAAAAAAGCATGGAAGTTATTAGAGAAACCCTTTCTGGAGAAATAAAGGAACTAAAATCTAACCAAGTTGAAATCAAAAAGGCTATCAATGAGGTACAATAAAAAATGGGGGCTCTATCTGCTAGGATAAATGAGGCAGAAGAGAGAATTAGTGATATAGAAGACTAAATGATGGAAAATAAAGAAGCTGAGAAAAAGAGAGATAAACAACTACTGGATCACGAGGACAGAAGTTGAGAGATAAGTGATACCATAAGAAGAAACAATATTAGAATAATTGGGATCCCAGAAGAAGAAGAAAGAAAGAGAAGGGCAGAACGTATATTGGAGCAAATTATAGCAGAGAACTTCCCTAATTTGGGGAAGGAAATAGGCATCAAAATCCAGGAAGCACAGAGAACCTCTCTCAAAATCAATAAAAATAAGTCAACACCCCAACATCTAATAGTAAAACTTACGAGT
>NW_027784058.1:0-289 GCF_054177405.1 Leptonychotes weddellii | reverse complement strand
TTATGAGTAAAGCTGCTATAAACATTTCTGTGCAGGTTTATGTGTGGACATGTTTTCAACTCCTTTGGGTAAATATCAAGGAGAACGACTGGTGGATCATATGGCAAGAGTATATTTAGTTTTGCAAGAAACTACCAAACTATGTTCCAAAGTGGCTGTACCATTTTGTATTCTCAGAAAGGTGTGAGAATTCTTGTTGTTCCGTATTATCTCCAGCATTGCATGTTGTCAGTGTTACTACAACTGATTGGGCCATTCAAATAGCTATGTAGTGGTTATCTCATTGTTT
>NW_027784057.1:0-289 GCF_054177405.1 Leptonychotes weddellii | reverse complement strand
TAAGCACTATTTGGTTGGATTCAGACTGAAGCAGGAGATGGCAAAATAAATTAAGGAGAAGACAAAAAGAATAAAGTTCTTGACTTGGCAGTAGTACAAGATTCTGGTTAAGAAGGGGTTGCACAACATGGTCTGGATTTATGTGAGAGTATTTGCTCCATCTCACATTGGCAGTCTCTGATGACTGGCATCTCTGATGACATGTCAGTTGATCAGCCTCCCTAAACAATACTTTGGACCTAAAGCTCTAAAGGGTAAGGCAATCTTCTTTGATAACTCATTTACATTT
>NW_027784056.1:0-289 GCF_054177405.1 Leptonychotes weddellii | reverse complement strand
ATATCCAAAGGAACTGGGCAGAAAGGCACAAACTAGATTTGACCAGAGACAATGAGGTGGGAAAGGCAGATTCTAAGGAGAAGGTGGCACGTGGGCCTCAGTGATTCATGAAGCTGCAGGGCTGGAAGTCAGCATGCTAAGCTGGATTGGACAGGCATCAGTAATGACTATCAGTAGAGCTCTGGGGGAGGAAGGCGGCTATTAAGTACTTGCTAGCTCTGGAGCAGTACTGACTGGGTTAAAATCCTAACAGAGCTCAGGCTAAAAACCGAGAATCATTCTTGACCTC
>NW_027784055.1:0-289 GCF_054177405.1 Leptonychotes weddellii | reverse complement strand
CTTTAATAGGCCTGGCGGGCATAGCTGTTCTGCAGCTCGCAGCAGAACTTGATGATCATAATGAGGACCCTGAGTCACCAAGAAAAAGTTGTCGTGGATCCCATATGCTATTTAAAGCAGCAGAAACATGTGTGGTTCATATTAGAGATGTTTATATTCTCCAAATGGTTGACATATAAACAAAGCTCTGGATCTTCAGGGAGAAGCTAGAAAATTCTCTTGTGTAGGATCCCTGATGCCAGGTAACGCAGGTGCTGCTCTATTTGCTGAGTGGAGGGAGGCCGGGCAG
>NW_027784054.1:0-289 GCF_054177405.1 Leptonychotes weddellii | reverse complement strand
TTGTGTCCGCCTTCCCCTCCCACTCCCCCAGCACAGGATCCCTGGAACTTAGGCTACATCCCTCCACCATTTCAAATTCAAATTCAAAATGGCTTGATGCATATAATATGGGGCGTCCAGTCCTACATGTAGTGTCTCAGAGACTCTAGCAGATCTCAGAGCTGGTCCGTTCTCTGCTGTTGTAGAGGAGACCTGCAGCCAAATTTTGGCTCTTCTGTCACCTGTATACCCACAATGCATTGTTCGGCGATTTGGGGCCTTAGGTTTTCAACAGGTAAAGAAAGAAAGC
>NW_027784053.1:0-289 GCF_054177405.1 Leptonychotes weddellii | reverse complement strand
AAGAACAGTGGTGAATAATGATTTTATTTTAAGGGAAAAATGTATTTTAGGACTAAGGATGGGATAATTATAGTGAGTTCAACCCACTTAGAGGGAAAATACTATATATTAAACAATTCAAATAGAGTTGGAACTCTTTATATGTTATAAGCTTTCTGACCAATTGTTACTAAGTAACAATTTACTTAGTAGTCCATTCGATTTTCATTTGTATGCCTAAAGACTACAAACAACCTCACAATATTCATATTTTAACTATACTGTATTAAGCAATTATGCCTATATCTTC
>NW_027784052.1:0-289 GCF_054177405.1 Leptonychotes weddellii | reverse complement strand
GGCTGGTGGCCGGATGAAGTCGCCCCGAGGTAAGCACGTGCACAGGAACTGGGGCTCTTGGGGCTAGAGTAGCAGCTTTGCCAGCAAGGGTGGGGATGCAGGCACACTGTGGGTGGTGGTGGGGCCTGCGCCCTGCACGGGGCCTCTGGCTGAGTGTGAGGGATTTTGCTGGTTGAGCCGTGTGCTCTGGCCCTGGGCCGTGTCCTCCTCAGCCCCAAGAAGCCACAGGCACACATGCATGGTAGAAGTGGGGGTTCAGTCTTTGGTTTTAGGACAAGGCCATTTCTAT
>NW_027784051.1:0-289 GCF_054177405.1 Leptonychotes weddellii | reverse complement strand
CATCCCTCCTACCCCCCACCACTCCAGCAATCCTCAGTTTGTTTCCTGAGATTAAGAATGAGGAATTCTTAATCTCAGAGCGATGTTTCTTTTCTTTTCTTTTCTTTTCTTTGTTTTTTAAGAATAGGAAGGAACTTGTGCATTTAGACATTAAAGCCTGAAGTATCATTAGGTTCAATATTTATATATTTCTTATTTTCTATAGTTCAAAAAACAATAATAGTTGTCTATCTTTGCTTGTATTTTAATGGCTTATACAGTTTACAAACCAAATATTTGGAGTTTTCTA
>NW_027784050.1:0-289 GCF_054177405.1 Leptonychotes weddellii | reverse complement strand
CACGAAAAATGAATCATGGAACACTTCATCTGGAACTAATGATGTAATGTATGGGGATTAACATAAGATTAAAAAAAAAAAAAGAAATACAAAAAAAAAAAATTCCTGCGATTTTACTGGTTATATTCCTATATACTCCTATATGTCTGTACTCATAGACATTTTTCCCCAGAGTTCACTGAGGACCAGAATTTGATTCAGTGGGAAATACTTTTGAAATCAGACTTCTTTATTCTTTCTGATAACCAATCAATGCATTTGCTTTATTCAGTTCCTTTGTTCTTTAGGA
>NW_027784049.1:0-3455 GCF_054177405.1 Leptonychotes weddellii | reverse complement strand
GGAGGGTATGTGCTCTGGTAAGCGCTGTGAATTGTGCAAGACTGTTGAATCTCAGATCTGTACCTCTGAAACAAATAATGCAATATATGTTAAGAAAAAAAAAGAAGAAGAAGAAGAAGGTAGCGGGAGGAGAAGAATGAAGCGGGGGAAATCGGAGGGGTAGACGAACCATGAGAGATGATGGACTCTGAAAAACAAACTGAGGGTTCTAGAGGGGATGGGGGTGGGAGGATGGGTTAGCCTGGTGGTGGGTATTGAGGAGGGCACATTCTGCATGGAGCACTGGGTGTTATGCACAAACAATGAATCATGGAACACTTCATCTAAAACTAATGATGTAATGTATGGGGATTAACATAAGAATAAAAAAATAATAATAGAAAAAAATATATATATTCTCTTGATACCAAATCCCTGTCTAGCTATAGTCCCATTTTCTCCTCTCCTTGGCACCAAATCTTGCAAAAGAAATTACCTATTCACCACCCACTTCTTCATCTCACATTATCTCCTTAATACACACAATTGGGGTTTATATTTAAATATTTTCCACTCCTTTAATCTCCTTTTTAAAAAGTTACCAATTACCTCCATATTAGTAAGTTCAATAGTCTTCTGTCTGTCCCCATCTTACCTATGAAAAATATTTAACAAAGTTGACCGTTTTTTCCTTCTTGAAACATGATCTGCCCTTTGATTTTGTAATTCTCAGTTTACCTGTTTCCCCCCCCTGCCCATGTTTTCAATTCTTTCAGTTATATAGCCAGGAGTGGAAATCCTGGGTGATACGGCAAGTCTATGTTTAACTTGTTGAGGAACTGCCAAACTGTTTTCCAGAGACTGCACCATTTTATGTTCCCACCATGAGTGTATGAGGATTTTTCTTCACCTCCTTGCCAATACTTGTTATTTTCTGTTTATCTATTTATTTTTATTGGGGTATAATTGATATACAACATTATATTACTTTCAGATACTGATTCAACATTTGTGTACATTGCAAAATGGTCAACACAATAAGTCTAGTTACTGTCACCTTACAAAGTTAATACAGTATTATTTATATTCTCCATACTATACATTATATCCCCATGACTTACTTATCTTATAACTGAAAGTTTGTACTTCTTAACCCATTTTGCTCTCCCCTCACATCCCACCTCCCCTCTGGCAACAAACTAATATGTTCTCTGTATCTATGAGTCTAGGTTTTGTTTTGTTTGTTTTGTTTTTGGATTCCACATATAAGTGAAAATATTCACTGTCATTCTCTGTCTGGCTTATTTCACTTAGCAGGATACCCTCAATGTTCATCCATGTTGTTGCAAATAGTAAGATTTTTTTTTTTAATCACTGAGTAGTATTCCATTGTTTATATATACCACATCTTTTTTTTTTTTTTTAAAGATTTTATCCATTTATTTGACAGAGAGAGAGAGACAGCGAAAGAGGGAACACAAGCAGGGGGAGTGGGAGAGGGAGAAGCAGGCTTCCCGCGGAGCAGGGAGCCCGATGCGGGGCTCGGTCCCAGGACCCTGGGATCATGACCTGAGCCGAAGGCAGACGCTTAACGACTGAGCCACCCAGGCGCCCCTATACCACATCTTTTTTATCCATTCATCTCTCAGTGGACACTTAGGTTGTTTCCATATCTTGGCTATTGTAAATAATGCTGCAGTGAACATAAGGATGCATATATCTTTTTGAATTAGTGTTTTATGGCAACAAAACAAGTCTTAATAAACTCAAGAAGACTGAAATCATATCAAGCATCTTTTCCTACCACAATGGTAAAATACTACAAATAAATTACAAGAAGAACACTGAAAAACTACAAATATGTAGAGATTAAAAAACATGTTATTGAACAACAATTGGTCATAGAAGAAATCAAAGGAAAAATAAAAGCAATCTACAGATTCCATGCAATCCCTATCAAAATTCCAGTGGCATTTTTTTTTTTATAGAACTAGGACAAATAATTCTAAAATTTGTATGGAACACAAAAGATACCCCAAATAGCCAAAATAATCTTGAGAAAGAGGAACAAAGCCAGAGGTATGCTCCCTGATTCCAAATTTACTACAAACCTATAGTAATCAAAACCATACAGTATTGACAAAAACAGACATATGATCAGTGGAACAGAATAAAGAGCCTAGAAATAAACCCATGCAAGTATGGTCAACTAATTTACAACAAGGAGACAAGAGTAGGCAATGGGAAAAGACAGTCTCTTCAATAAATGGTATTGGGAAAACTGGACAGCTTCATGCAAAAGAATAAAATTAGACCACTGTCTTACATCATGTATAAAAATTAACTAAAAATGGATTAAAGACTTGAATGAAAGACCCAAAACTATAAAACTCCTAGAAGAAAACATAGAGGGTAAGCTCCTTGACATTAGCCTTAGCCATGTTTTCTTGGATCTGACTCCAAAGGCAAGGGAAACAAAAGCAAAAATAAACAAACGGGACTACTACCGCTGCTACTGCACAGCTAAGGAAACCATCAACAAAACAAAAAGGCAACTTACTAAACTGGAGAAGATATTTGCAAATCATACATCCAACTAGAGGTTAACGTGTGATCTATCCTGGAAAATATTCCATGTGCACTTGAGAAGAATGTGTATTCTATTGCTTTTGGATGGAATGTTTTGTATATATCTATTAAATCCATCTGGTCTAATGTGTTGTTTAAGGTTGATGTTTTCTTATTGATTTTCTGTCTGAATGATGTATCCACTGATGAGGATATAAAAACCCCTATTTTAAAAAAAATTTTATTATGTTAGTCACCATACAATACATCATTAGTTTTTGATGTGGTGATCCACGATCCATTGTTTTCGTATAATACCCAGTGCTCCATGCAGTACTTGCCCTCCTTAATACCCATCATCGGGCTAACCAATCCCCCCTCCCCTCTAACACCTGTTTGTTTCTCAGAGTCCATAGTCTCTCATGGTTCATCTCTCCCTCCAATTCCCACCCCCCTCATTTTTCCCTTCCTTCTCCTAGTGTCTTCCATGCTATTCCTAATGTTCCACAAATAAGTGAAACTGTATGATAATTGACTTTCTCTGCTTGACTTATTTCACTTAGCATAATCTCCTCCAGTCCCATCCCTGTTGATGTAAAAGTTGGTATTCATCCTTTCTGATGGCTGAGTAATATTCCATTGTATATATGGACCACATCTTCTTTATCCATTCAGCTGCTGAAGGGCATCTCGGCTCTTTCCACAGTTTGGCTATTGTGGACATTGCTGCTATGAACATTGGGGTGCATAGGGCCCTTCTTTTCACTACATCTGTGTCTTTGGGGTCAATACCCAGGAGTGCAATTGCTGGGTCATAGGGTAGCTCTATTTTTAAATTTTTGAGGAACCTCCACATTGTTTTCCAAAGTGGCTGTACCAACTTGCATTCCCCTTTCTCCAGAACCTCT
>NW_027784048.1:0-13801 GCF_054177405.1 Leptonychotes weddellii | reverse complement strand
GTGGTGGCCTTGGCGTCGGTGTCGTCGCTCTTCCTGTTGTCGGTGCTGGGCTTCGTGGCGGTGCGGCTGGGCAGGAGGAGCCGGGCGGCGTCGGGGGGCGGCTGCTCGGTGCCCGAGGGCCCCTTTGCGGGCCACCTGGTGGACGTCAGCGGCGCGGGGACCCTGTCGCACAGCTACCAGTATGACGTGTGTCTGACGGAAGGCCCCGGGTCAAATGAGTTCAAGTTCTTGAAGCCTATTATCCCCAAATTTCCGCCCCATGGCGCTGTGGAAGTAATAGAGGGAAAGGCCACCTTCCGGAATAGCTTTGGATTCAATTAGGGATCTGATCATAATGCCCTGTGTTTTGCCATTTATCTCTAATTTCCCCAAATACCAAGTTTGAGAACGTCACGGAGAAAAACCCCACCTTCAGGTATGATTTCCCTTTTGTAGTAAATTTATCCTTTGAACTTTATCTTGTCCAGTTTTGAAAAACTGAATTCTATGTCATGGCATCTATTTACACAGTGCCACCCCAAATCTAAGCATGCTCTTGATTTTTCTGAGATGTTTGCTCCTGATGGTATTTGTCAGGGTGAGCTATTTTAATGAAATCAAATATTGTTTTTCTCTGTATTCTATTCATTTTTCATCACACTCCAAGTGTTTTTGATGCTAAATAGCAAAAATAAAAATGTTTTTACATAATTTTGTTTTCAAAGGAATACATGCACATGATAACAAATGTAATGTGTGAGAAAACCTGACAAAAAGCAACAATAATCTGGGCACCTGGGTAGCTCCAATGGTTAAGCCTGGGCTCTTGGTTTTGGCTCAGGTCTTGATTTCAGGGTCAGGATCTGCCTGTGTGGGGCTCTGGCTCAACTCAGAGTCAGCTTGAAATTCTCTCTCTCTCTCTTCCTCTGCCCCTTCCCACCCCCCTGCGCTCTCTCTCAAATAAGTAAATTTTTAAAAAAAAAAAATCAACAATCTTCTACTCTTCTTTCCTAGCTCTGATCTACACTGGCAAACATTTTGTTAAACAAACATTTTTTATTGAACTATACATACAGAAAAGGGAACAAATCCTGACATCAGCTCAATGTGTTTTAAGAAAGTGAACATACTTGGTACCAGTATCTTGATGAAGAAATGAAACATTGCTAGCATTTCAGGTGCCACACAAATTACCCCTTAAAGTCACTACCAGCCTAAGTATAACAACTATCCTGACTGCCAATACTATGTTTTAGTTTTTGCCTGTTTTGAATTTATATCAATGGAATAGTAGAGTATGAACTATTTTGTGTCTGGCTTCTTTCACTGAACATTATGTTTCTGAAATTTGTCCATGATATTGCTTTTAATTTTAGTTTTTATTATCATTGCTGTATAGTATTCCATTGTGTGAAGCTTTCCCAATTTATTGCCCATCCTATTTGGGTTGGTGCAAGGTTTGACTATTCGAATAATACTGCTTTGAACATTCTCATACATGTCCTTTGGCAAACATTTATATGCCTTTCTGTTGGTGTATACCTAGGAGTGAAATTGCTGCTAAGATCAAGTGTAGTAGATACTTCCAAATAGTTTTCCAAACTGGTTGTACCAATTTACACTGCTGTCAGTACAGTCTGGATGTTCCTCCACATTTTTGCCAAAACTTGGTATTTGTTTTTCATTTTATCCCATTGGAAAGTACTTTTAAACCTTTTATTTCTAGTTCTTTTTATATTCATTTCTTTATTACTAAAGAATATGTTTGTAACTTTTTTGTAAACTTAAAACAATTTCCTCAATTTCCTGCTGTTGTTTAGTACCTAGCACACTTAAAACTTCTCTCATTCATCCTTCACATATGGCTGTGTCACTGTTTTCCAGTACTTCCCTGCACAAACTGAAATCTTTTATTTATTATTCCACTAGCAACATTTATTGTTCCACTAACAACAGTTCCTTTGCATTTACTTGTATGACAGAATAGAATACAGTTCTTATTTTTTCCCTCTTACCTCTTTCTCCCTTACACTTTCAGACCTCTATCAAATTAACTTTTACTTTTGTCAAGGTTGATGACATTTTTTACTCTACAACCATAGCTAAGAATTCCCCCTTTTGTCTGTAGATCTGTTTTCTGAAAATCAATATTAAAAATTCACCATTAATGACACATAAATTATGAATGCCCTGCAGCCAAAGATCACCAGGAACACACTGCATCAGAACAAAGTTGGGTTTATTGACTTGTTGTAATGAGGGAGACAGCACATCCTGGGAAAGCATGGGTTACCTTAGTAATAGCGCCTTAAAAAGGAGCTATAGGTTTTGGGCTTGTGTTCAGTGATTTTGCATAGAGTTCAAGGAAGTAGCCCTGGATTAGATGCTTTCAGTGAATGGCAGTAATTCTATTATAGGGCTCTTACTGAATTTTATTTAGGAGATGAGAAGAACAAAGTGAGGTTAAAGCTGTAACTGGTTTTTTATTTTTTATTATTATTTTTTTGTTTTGTCTTAAAGATTTTATTTATTTATTTGACAGAGAGAGACACAGAGAGAGAGGGAACACAAGCAAGGGGAGTGGATGAGGGCAGGGAGCCCAATGCAGGGCTCAATCCCAGGACCCTGGGATCATGACCTGAGCCTAAGGCAGATGCTTAATGACAGCCACCCAGGTGCCCCTGTAACTGGGCTCTGTAACTGGTTTTTTAAAAACCTGCATTCACTCATAATAAGCTAGGACAGAGGACTTGGTCATTTTTTGGTGGGGGGCGGTTTACCATGTTCTTGTTTTTGTCTCTGCTCAAGCATGATCATGATGTCATCTTATTGTGGTTTTTTCCATCTTATCACAATGATCTTTAATGATGTTCTGTGAAGTTGTTTATATTCAACAGGAGAAGATCATGGCCCATTTGTGAGTGCTAGGCTAGTTCCTATTTATAAGAGGCTGATTTTCTCTTTCTCAAAATATTCATTGCGCTATAAAATCCCTAGAAGAAAGCACAGGAGAAAAGCTTCATGACATTGAATTTGGCAATGACTTCTTGGGCATGACACCAAAAGCAATGAAGGCAAAAATAGACAAATGACACTACATCAAACTTAAAAATTTTTATGCATCAAAGAACACAGTCAACAGTGAAAAGGCAATCTATCAAATGGGAGAAAATATCTGCAAATCTTTTATCCGATAAGGGGTTAATGTCCATAATATTTAAGAACTCCTACAACCCAACAGAAACCACAAAATATCAAGTAACCTCATTAAAAAATGAACAAAGTAATTGAATGGACATTTCTCTGAAGATGATGTGCAGATGACCAACAAAAATATGAAAAAATGCTCAACATCACTAATCATCAGAGAAATGGAGATCCAAACCACAATGAGGTATTACCTCACACACACATGAGGATGACTGCTATCAAAAACCAGAAAATAGCAAGTGTTTGTAAGGATGTAGAGAAACTGGTACCTTTGTGCAGTGTTGGTGAGATTGTAAAATCGTGCAAGTGCTATAAAAACAGTATGGAGGCTCCTCAAAAAATTTAAAAGAGAACTTCTATATGATCCAGCAGTCTTGTTCCTGGGTGTATATCCAAAGGAATTGAAAGCAAAGTCTCAAATAGATATTTGTGCACCCATATTCATAGCAGCAGTATTCACAACTGGCAAGAGATGGAAGCAACCCGAATACCCACATATGGATGAATGAATAAACAAAATGTGGTGTGTGTGTGTAAAGAATGGGAATATTATTCAGCCTTAAAAAAGGAAGGCAAGCCTATCACATGCTACAGCATGGATGAACTTTGAGGGCATTATTCTAAGTAAAATAAGATAGTCACAAAAAGGCAAATACTGTATGATTCCACTTAAATCATGTATCTAAAGTTGTTAAATTCATACAAACAGAAAGTAGAATGGTGATTACCAGGGATGGGGGGAGGAGGAGAGGGGAGTTTTGTTTAATGGGTATAGAGTTTCAGATTTGCAAAATGAAAATGTTCTGAAGATCAGTTTCACAACAATGTGAATATACTTAACATTGCTGAACTGTACACCGAAAAATTGTTATGATGGTAAATTTTGTTATATTTTTAACTACAATAAAATATGTTGTTCATTGCAGAGCCATATTACTTAGTGGTAAGGACTGTGTTTTCTGCTCCTTTGATCTATTCTTGTGTTTCCTGTGCCATTGAAAATAGAGTGTTCCTAGAATCAAGATCAAATAGATTCACCATTTTAGACTCCATCAGTTGGCTTTACCATATCTTCAAATATCTTTAAATCAATAATTCAGGTTCCCATATTTCTTGCCTGAAGCCCACTATCTTTCTGCTTCTTTCTGGACTAAATGATCTCTAAATGTGAACAAAACTATCATCTTGTCTTCATACCTCTCCTAGTTAAGTCCATTGATAGATTACTTATCTCCTTTTTAAAAAAAAATTCCCTCTCTTTGCTACAGTATATCCTCAAGTGGATTCCTGAGAGGGTATACGAAAAATGAACTCTTGTCTCTGCATGTCTGAAAATGCATTTAGTTTTCTTACACTTCATTGATATGTTATATATTATATATGTCATTTAATGTCATATATTTTAACACTTCATGCTTTTTCATATCTGGGATTATTTCATCTCTACTATTATTTCCTTAATAACAGTATTCCTAATTTTATCTTGTTTTTTTCTCTGAGACTTGTGTTTGTCAGATATTGAACACTCTCAACTATTCCTCTATGTTTCTTATATTTCTCTTGCATTTTACATCTTTGGTTTTTCTTCTCCATCCTTTTTTAAAGTAAGTCCCTCACTTTATTTTGAGTATTTCTATTTCTTCCCTTAGGAGAAGTGTTGATATTTGTTGCTACAGGAAGCAGAGAGATCCTGGCAACTTCACAACAGAGGAGCAACATGCTGAAAACATAGGGGAAAAGCCTCATGACATCATATTTGTTAATCCACATCAAAAGACATCATAGTCAAATTTCTGAAAACTAAAGGCAAGGAAAAAATCTTGAAAGCAGTGAAAATGACACATTATTCATTGAGCAATAACAATTTGAATGACAGTAGACTTCTCATCAAAAACCATAGAGGTTAGAAGAAGGACACATAGTTTTCAAGTGCTGAGAGAAAAGAAATGTTAACCCAGAATCCTATATCCAGTAAAAATATCCTTCAGGAAGAGAATTTGTTGCCAGTACACCTACCCTAAAAGAATGGCTGATGAAAGTTCTCCAAACGGAAAGGAATCAATTAAAAAGAAAGGAATCTTGGGACTCTGAGCGTGCGACTCTTGATCTCAGGGTTGTAAGTTCGAGCTCCATGTTGGACGTGGAGGCTACCTAAAAAAAAAAAAAAAAAAAAAAAAAGGAATCTTGGGACATCAGTAAAGAAGAAAAACACAGTAAACAAAAATATGGGTAAATGTTATAGACTTTCCTTCTCTTGAGTTTCATAAATTATGTTTGATGGTTGAATCCCAAATTATATCTGACTATGTCTGATATAATTCTAAGTATATAGAGAGGAAATTTTTAAGACAATTATAAATGGGGATGTAAAGGGATATAAAGGGAGGTAAGTTTTCCACCCTGCTCTTGAACTGGTAAAATGACAATACCAGTAAACTGTAATAAGTTATGTATGGAGCAACCATTATAAAAGCTATACAATGTGATACACTAAAAAACACTACAGATAAATCAAATTGGAATTCTAAAAAATGTTCTAATAACCCACAGGAAGGCAGGAAAAAGAAAACAGAGAAACAAAAAAACCCTCCAGGGAACAAATAGAAAACAAAAAAATGTTAGGCTTATGCTCTAATATCAGTTATTACATTACATGTAAATGGTCTAAACACACCAATTAAAGCAAAGAGATTGATAGAATGGGTTAAAAAATGTCCAACTGTATGCTGTCTACAAGACACTTCACTTCAAATATAATGATATAGGCAGATTGAATGTAAAAAGATGGGAAATATATTATGCAAATGTTAAGAAAAATACATCAGGAGCGACCATACTAATTTCAGATAAAGTAGACATCAGAGGGAAGAAAATGACCAGAAAGTGGGGAAGAAAGTGACAGATTTCTTCAGGACATTATATAACAACAAAAGAAGACAAAGCATTCCTATGTATTCTATACGTATTTAGTATGTATACACCAAGTAACAAAGTTGCAATTATGTAAAGCAAAAACTGACAGAAGTGAAAGGAAAAATAGGTCTACAATCAAAGTTGGATACTTCAACACCCTCTCTTAACAAGTGATAGAACAACTAGACAGAAAATCAGCAAGAACTCAGAACTAAACAACACCATCAACCAACAGAATCTAATCCATATTTATGAAATTCCTAGCCAAAAACAGTAGAATAAGCATTTTTTCCAAATGCTTTCAGAAAATATACAAGATAAACTACATAAACAAGGCCATAACACAAACTTCAACCAATTTAAAAGGACTGAAATCATACAATGTGGGTTCTCCAATCACAATGGAATCAAACTAAAAAATCAATAACATAAAAACAACACTTCAAACACTTGAAAACTAAACAACACACTTCTCATTAATCCCTGGATCAAAGACAAAGTCTCAAGGGATATAAAAAAATATATCAAGCTGAATTGAAAATGAAAAGACAACAAATTAAAATTTGTAAGACACAGCTAACGCAGTGCAGAGAGGGATATCTATAACATTACAAGCATACATTAAAAAAGAGGAAAAGTCTCAAATCAATTATCTAATCTCCCACCTCAAGAATCTAGGAAAAGAACAGAAAATAAACCCAAAGCAAGCAGGAGAAGCAGGAGGAAGGAAATAATAAAAATAATAGAAGAAACCAATGAAATCCAAAATAAAAATAATAGAGAAAATCAGTGAAGTAAAAAGCTGGTTCTTTGTTGTTTTTTTTTTTAGCGGGGGAGGGGCAGAGAGAGAGAGAGGGAGAGAGAATCTTTTTTTTTTTAAAGTCAAGAACTTCTTTTATTTTAAAATAAACATTGAAGATACCCCCCCTTCCCCACCACCCTACAAAAAACTTTTGAATGTGAAATGTTCAACAGCCTATCCATTTTAGTAGGTTACAAAACCAGCAAAAACTCCAGTTGTCTAATAATGAATGTTTGAGAATAGTTTTGTGTCTTGTTTTTTGTTTTTCTTTAGTAGCTGAGCACCTAGTGGAAAAATTCCCTAGCTAAAGGCTAATAACACAAAATTCAGTTTCCACACAGAAAATACCATTCACTTAATATTAGTAGCCTTTGCTGAATAGATGGGATTCATTCTCCATGAAGTCAAAGTGGGATATGACAAGCAGCATTAAGTTCATAGGCACACAGAACAAGTGCTCAAGCTGCTAGCACAAATTCCAACAGTACATAAATTACTAAACTGTCATCTCCATCAAACTTGTGACTCTCCCTATGCATCTAAGGGAAGGAATCACCACTTTGAATATAAACGCCTCCATGAGAAAAAGATAATTCAGTTAGGGTTAGACAAAAGATAAACGCAACTACTACAGAAATAGCTGCTGGAGATAACCATTAAAATTTGAAACACTAACAATGCATGGGGTGAACCACATAAGCTGCTAGCTGTTGAACACCAGTGTTTCAAGATACAACTTTTATAAACATGTTTTATTTGTTTTGCTTATACCATCAGAACTGAAACTACTGTCTGTGAGAGAGAGAGAATCTTAAGCAGGCTGCATGCCCAGTGCAGAGCCATGGGGCTCGATGATCTCACACCCCTGAGATCATGAGCTGAGATGAAATCAAGAGTTGGAAGCTTAACTGCCTGAGCCACCCAGGAGCCCCTCAAATCCTTTATATTTTCAAACTTTTCTGCATCATTTCTCCCATCAATTCAGAGGGTTCTTTAAGTGATTGCTTATATATTTCCATCTTTGCCCTGAAGTATTGTTTTTCCTTGGATATAGCTAAATTAAATAAGATTTTTTTAAGAGATTCATAACAAAATTAAAGAAGATTTGGAAGCCTAACCTTGAAGGTTAATCTTTGTCTTTCATTTTTAGTAAACTTGAAGAATTTTTTAAATTTTTTTGTTTTTTAAAATTTTATTTAAATTCAATTAATTAACATATAGTGTATTATTAGTTTCAGAGGTAGAGTTCAGTGACTCATCAGTTGCATATAACACCCAGTGCTCATTACATCATGTGCCCTCCTTAATGCCCATCACCCAGTTACCCCATCCCCCCACCCTCCTCCCTAACTGCAACCCTCGGTTTGTTTCCTATACTTAAGTCTTGTATGGTTTATCTCCCTCTCTGATTTCATCTTATATTATTTTTCCCTCCCTTCCCTTATGATCCTCTGTTTTATTTCTTAAATTCCACATATGATTGAAATCATATGAAAATTTACTTTCTCTGATTTGACTTATTTCACTTAGCATAATACCCTCTAGTTCCATTCATGTCATTGCAAATGGTAAGATTTCCATTTTTTGATGGCTGAGTAATATTCCATTATATATATATCCTACATCTTCTTTATCCATTCATCTATCTGTTGGACATCTGGGCTCTTTCCATAGTTTGGCTATTGTGGACATTGCTGCTATAAACATTGGAGTGCAGGTGCCCCTTCGGATCACTATGTTTGTATCCTTTGGATAAATATCTAGTAGTGCAATTGCTGGGTTGTAGGGTAGCTCTGTTTTCAACTTTTTGAGGAACCTCCATACCGTTTTCCAGAGTGGCTGTACCAGCTTTCATTCCCACCAACAGTGTAAGAGTGGTCCCCTTTCTTCACATCCTCACCAGCATCTGTTGTTTCCTGACTTGTTAATTTTAGCCATTCTGACTGATCTGATGTATCTCATTGTGGTTTTGATCTGTATTTCCCTGATGCTGAGGGATGTTGAGCATTTTTTCACGTCTGGTGGACATTTGTATGTCTTCTTTGAAGAAATGTCTGTTCATGTCTTCTGCCCATTTCTTGACTGGATTATTTATTTTTGGTGTGTGGAGTTTGATAAATTCCTTATAGATCTTGGATACTAACCCTTTATCTGAAAAGATTTTGCAAATATCCTCTCCCATTCTGTCGGTTGTCTTTTGGTTTTGTTGACTGTTTCTTTTGTTGTGCAAAAGCTTTTTTTTTTTTTTAAAGATTTTATTTATTTATTTGACAGAGAGAGACACAGCGAGAGAGGGAACACAAGCGGGGCGGGGGGAGTGGGAGAGGGAGAAGCAGGCCTCCCGCCGAGCAGGGAGCCTGATGCGGGGCTCAATCCCAGGACCTCGGGATCATGACCCGAGCCAAAGGCAAACGCTTAATGACTGAGCCACCCAGGCGCCCCTGTGCAAAAGCTTTTTATCTTGAAGTCCCAATAGTTCATTTTTTGCTTTTGTTTCCCTTACCTTTGGAGACATGTCTAGCAAGAAGTTGTTGCAGCCAAGGCCAAAGAGGTTCTCCTGTAGGATTTTGATGGATTCTCACATTTAGAACTTGAAGAATTTTTAAAATTTATAATGGAATGAAAGGAAAACAAACATTTGTAGCATAAAAATGGAAACCAGCTTGATCAGCTATGCAATAATTATAAGCTTACTAAATAAAATTAAGTTTAATATACTTTACAATAGTTCATCAAAGTATTATTTCAGCTCACTGGTAATAATCAGTAAAATTAATCTTAATGATCTGTCACTTCACATAAGCGTACATGAGCATAATGACATAGGGCTTGGTGGTTTTTTACATTGTTTACCTTTCCATGTTGTGTCCAGAGGAGACCAAGTTTTTGCCACCTAATTATTAAAATTAAGCTGGAAAATATGATTAAGAAGATTCCCAATGAATGATGGAAATAGTCTGTATCTTGAAAGAGGTGTGGGTTACATGGATGGATCCATTTATATAGTTAAGACTGATGCATTTCAATTTGTGTAAACATTACCTTAAGAAAAGACCTGTACAAAAACATTGAGTGGGAAGTGGAGGGGAAGTTATAGATGAAATGAGACAAGATGTTGTGAAGCTGGATGACGTGTAAATGGAAGTTATGCTGTTTGCTTTGTATGTGTTGAACTTTTTCCACAAATGTTAGTGAGTTATTACTTGTGAGACGAGTTTATAAATTCAATTCAGTTCTACTCTAGCAAAGGAAAGCGAAAGAGAATAAAACAGAGAAGCACTCTCCTGAAAGAATCTAAAATAATCAATTTCCATAAAAAGGCAGTGTCTTCACATACCAACTGATAGCCTTGGATGATACATTAAGATACTATCTTCTTCCTCTCTGTCATAACAAGCAACATTCTCAAAGACATTTCAATGTCTCAACTGAGTATCACAGATACTGTACTGCTAGTAAAATTTGCTTTAAAGTGAAAAATAATTCAGTAAGCTGTATGTGAAGATGTCTGGTGGCACTGCAGGCAAAGAGAGAGCTCAAAGGACCACACAAATGGCAGGGATGCCATCAAGCTGGAATCAGAATGCCCATCGAAGGAAGGATTGAGTTGGAAATAACTTTGTTTCAGAGAAGAAACTAAACCCATCTAATATGTTTATGATTGTTGGTTTTACTTCATCAGTTTATCTTGTTATTCATACTCTCAAGGAAGTCTATTCTCAGTAACATTTATCAAGTGAACCACGGAGGCTGGTCACAGTGATTTTATTTTTTATCCTTCTGGGTAGGTAGAGATGTTTTTTAACTACAAAATTATTTCATCTGTTCAGAGTTTAGACTTTATTTAGCTTTACTTATTTTACCTAGAGTTGAAACATCTTGAAAAATATCCTCATTTTTATCTTCCATCACTTTGGCTCTTACCTGAAGTGAACTTCGGTTGAACTCAATTGATTTCACCTCTCAAGAAATATGAAATCAATCTGAGATGAGATTATGTTTGGCACATTTTGTGTTCTTATATGTGCACTGACCCATTTCATATATTTTGAGGATATTTAAAGACATATTTTCCTATTTATCTGAGCAGAAAATGGTGAGATAGAAATGGATATAGCCATGATGAACCATCATTGAATTCTATGGAATCCACTCAAATGTAATTCACTATCTTACTTGGTGTCTATTTATAATAGCAACTAGCGTCATCCTTGTTGTGAGAGGATGATAGAGGTGATTCTTGAATGTTTGTATTCTGCATTGCATTATGTCCTTACAACATGGTAATATATTTGGGCCTTCATTAATTAATTAATATAGGAGGGAAATTTGATTTAAAAGTTACAATAAAATGAACAAAACTAATAAAATCATGACCAATTCTACCCATACAAAATGAAGTAAAATCCTAAAATGCCTACTTATGACAGACTGATTGTTGCTTGTTCCTCTTTAAAGATTTATTTATTTATTTGAGAGAAAGAGTGCAGCAGGGAGGGGCAGTGGGAGAGGGAAAGAGTCTTAAGCTGACACCCAGGGAGCTCAGGAGCTCAGAGCCATCTGGGGGCTCTATTTCACAACTCTGAAATCATGACATGAGCTGAAACCAAGAGTCTGACGCTTAGCTGACTGCACCACCAAGGTGCCCCACTAGTTACCCTTTTAAATAATTTAATTAATCAGATACTTCTATCATAAGTATGTGTTGGCCTCAATTTTCCTCCTAATAGCTTAATTGTTCCCCTTACTGTGCAGGTGTAACCACAAAATAAGTTAAGTCTTGTTGTTCATGCCATTTTATGAGCCATATAACTTAGAGAAATAATTGTTTATTTTATAATTGGTGTTGCTAACCAACTTTTACATTTTGTATAGTTTATTGACTTGTTTGTTGGGACGATTAAATAGTGTACTTTTTGGATTCACAAATCACACTACTCATCAGAGATAAATTTCACTGCCAAAGAATAAAAATTGATTATAGGAAGTTTACATTACCTGAGGGTGTGATTCCTAAACATTAGTATGCACGAGAATCACTTAAAGAGAGAGATTGAAGTGCAGATTTTCAGCCCTTAGCACCACCAGAGAATTTCATTCAAGGTCTGGAGGGAAACCCAGGAGTCAACCTTGAAAAAAACAACTCAGACTCCCAAGTAATTATTTATGCATATGGTTCACACACTACAATTTGAAAAACACTAACTCCACCTGAAAGTCTTTATAAGGCTCAGATTTTGGAAATGGTATTGCCTGTATGCACCTCCTGAAGTTATTAATTTGAACGCGTGGTGGCAGTGCAGGCTAAGAGAGTGAATAAGAGCTCTGCAGATTCGGTGGACTCCACTTTATTCAGAAGCCCCCCAAAATACAGAACACACTTACAGCTGGAGCTAAGATAGTAGTATTCAGGAAGGCACTCGTCACCAGACAAGTTATAAGACGAATTCGAAATTCAACAGTAAAGACATTTCGGAGGGTCGGTGGTGGACGTGATGATGGGGACTGGAAAAAGATTTTTTCCTCTGGGATCAGACATAATGGAGATGGCGAGAACAAAAGTACATCGCAAGAAAAGGCAAGTGGCAATTCTCATTATATGGGTGCTTTTGTGGGAAGCGGGTTCAGAATCGATTCAATATTCTGTACTGGAGGAGTCAGAAACTGGCACGTTTGTGGCCAATTTGACAAAGGACCTGGGACTCAGGAGAGGAGAACTGGCTGCGCGTGGTGCCCAGGTTGTTTTCAAGGGGAACAGACAGTATTTGCAGCTTGACCCAAAGACCTATGATTTACTGCTAAATGAGAAACTGGACCGGGAAGAGCTGTGCGGCTCCACTGAGCCATGCGTGCTACCTTTTCAAGTGTTACTGGAAAATCCCTTGCAGTTTTTTCAGGCTGCTTTACGAGTCAGAGATATAAATGACCACGCCCCAGAGTTCCCAGCCAGAGAAATGCTACTAAAAATATCAGAAATTACTACACCAGGAAAGCTATTTCCTTTGAAAATGGCACAGGATTTAGACGCTGGTAACAACAGTCTTCAGAGCTATATAATCAGCTCCAATCCTCATTTTCACGTTCTCACTCGCAATCGCAGCGATGGCAGGAAGTTCCCGGAGCTGGTGCTGGACAAAGCCTTGGACCGCGAGGAGCAGCGCGAGCTAAGGCTTACCCTCACAGCGCTGGATGGTGGGTCTCCGCCCAGGTCTGGGACCACGGAGATTCAGATCCTGGTCTTGGACATCAATGACAATGCTCCCGAATTTGCTCAGGAACTCTATGAGGCACAAATCCCTGAAAACAATTCCCTGGGCTCCCTGATTATCACCGTCTCAGCGACAGATTTAGATGCAGGATCCTTTGGGGAGGTATCTTATGCTCTATTTCAGGGAGATGACATTAATCAACCCTTCGAAATAAACGCAATTACAGGAGAAATTCGACTGAGAAAGACTTTGGATTTTGAGGAATTTCAATCATACCACGTGGATATTGAGGCTACAGATGGCGGGGGACTATCAGGAAAATGCTCTTTAGTCATCAAGGTTCTGGACGTAAATGACAACGCTCCTCAACTGACCATGTCCTCCCTCGTCAGTCCCATCCCCGAAAACCTGCCAGAGGTCATAGTAGCAGTTTTCAGTGTGTCAGATGCAGATTCTGGACAAAATCAACAGGTTATTTGTTCTATAGATGACAATCTCCCCTTTCTTCTAAGACCATCAGTCGAGAATTTCTACACCTTGGTAACTGAAGGAGCGCTGGACAGAGAGAGCCAGGCCGAGTACAACATCACCATCACCGTCACTGACCTGGGGACGCCCAGGCTGAAAACCCAGCACCACCTAACGGTGACGGTGTCCGACGTCAACGACAACGCCCCGGCCTTCAGCC
>NW_027784047.1:0-1000 GCF_054177405.1 Leptonychotes weddellii | reverse complement strand
GGTTTCTGTATTGCAGAATTCTGAGATCAGAGCGGGAGATGAACCACGAGAGACTATGGACTCCAGGAAACAATTTGATGGTTTCAGGTGGGAGGGGAGTGGGGGATGGGTGAGCCCAGTGATGGGTATTAAGGAGGGCACGTACTGCACGGAGCACTGGGTGTTATACGCAAACAAGGAATCATGGATCACTACATCAAAAACTAATGGTGACTAACATAACATAATCAAATAAAATTCAATTAAAAATAAATAAATAAATAAAATCTTAAAAAAAGATTTTATTTATTTATTTGTCAGGGAGAGAGAGAGTGTGCACAAGCAGGGGGAGTGAGTCAGAAAAAATTTTGATGGTTTGGAGTTTATACTCTCATGGCGTCAGACACCTAAATAAATAAAATATCAAATTGTGGTAAGATATAAATTACAGCAAGGACATAGAAGCACAAGGGGTGGGGGGCTATTTCAAACATGATGGTCAGAGAAGTGAAGAGGGGGGATGGGAGGGGGAACGTGAAAGAAATGAAGGAGGAAGCCAAGCAGATAGCTGGGGGAAAGATGTTCTAAGCATAAGAACAGCAAGTGTGAGGGCAGGCCTGTCCCTAACATTTGCACAGTCCAGGGCAAAAGTACAAATGGGGCCCATGAACTTTATGTTTAGATGGTAAAAGTTATAAAACGTATTCTGCCATCCAAACTTGAGTAATATACCTCAGTTTTGGCCTAGCAGGTCAGGTCTAGATTTAGTACTCTTGGACTGCTCAGGGTTTTGCAGTAGAACCTGGGGACTACAATAGGACCTGGTCCCAGCCAGAGGTCAATCCCCCTTTGTCTTCCCACCCCATGATCCTCCCATCACGAGGGGTCTTGCGCAGCATGAGTGGCCTCCGCTGCCTGCATGTCTAAGTTCTGTCCACACTGCCCCAGACAGCTACCCTCTGATGGCTCTTTGAAGATGAACCAGGGAAGGGGCCCATGTTGGCCCTGGAAACCAGCTCTT
>NW_027784046.1:0-289 GCF_054177405.1 Leptonychotes weddellii | reverse complement strand
CATCCCCGATATCTGAGCACATCACCATCCCCAAAGCACTTTCCCATCCATGGTCTCATTTATGTTCCATCTGTGACCTATGGCAAAACAGGGTTATATGTCCATTTTGTGGACAAGAAATTGGAATTCAGGGAACCATAACAAGTGTTGAGGATGAACACAAAATTTGTTTCCTCATTTCAGCCCAAGCATTCTTACCGCTGAACCACACTGTCCTAATGAGGTGGTGTCATTAACTAATTTTTTTTTTAAAGATTGCTCAGGTTATTAGATGGACCCATGGACAAAT
>NW_027784045.1:0-289 GCF_054177405.1 Leptonychotes weddellii | reverse complement strand
AGGCTCCTCTGGGGCATCGGGAAAGGCTTCCAGGGGACGAGCCATCTAAGTGAGGCCTGAGCACTTCTACCGGGGGGAAGGGGAAGAACAGTCCAGGCTCACGCCCACAGCCAGGGGGCAGGAAGGAAGGGCCTGTGGAGCACGTTCAGGTAGGAAGGGGAGCCAGGGCCAGAGCGAGCAGGTGCCTGCTGGCCAAGCTGAGGAGCTTGCACGTCATCCCCACGACACAGGCTGTCAGCAGGGGAGTGGCTGCGATGGAGAGGAGGCAGTGGGAGGGGCCGAGAGAACC
>NW_027784044.1:0-289 GCF_054177405.1 Leptonychotes weddellii | reverse complement strand
GGGCACCCCAAGCAGGACATCTACTCATCAGGGAGCAGGCCGACAGAGCTCCTGCCCTGAGGTTCCCAGTCCAGACCCAATGATTCCGTTTAGAACTGAATGGTTTCAGAACTACCACAGATGTTCCATTTCAGTCTGGTTTGTGTGTGATACCAGTTTATCAGCCTCACGGTGTGAATGACATCTGTGTGTGCTCTGTTGTGTGACTGCCGGCCGGTAGTCAGTCTGAATCCAGAAGTCCTCACAGCAGCTCACAAGGTTTCAATTCAGGAACAGGGCAGAGCTCTCA
>NW_027784043.1:0-289 GCF_054177405.1 Leptonychotes weddellii | reverse complement strand
TAAATATTTTAATTGAAAGATTTTATTTTTCACTCAACATAATGTTTTTGATATTGGCTTATGGCATTCCCTTTATCAATAATATCTTCCGGTTATTTACCTATTCTCTTATTGATAGACTCCTAGCCTGTTTCTAGCTTTTGGTGATCATGAATAAAACTACTATAACATTCTTCTACAAGTAAAAAAAAAAAAAAAACCATCCATGGCCATGGTATAATTGACCACTTATTTAGTTCTCTTCTAATTTCTCTCATTAATATTTTTAAATTTTCAACATAAAGAATTT
>NW_027784042.1:0-289 GCF_054177405.1 Leptonychotes weddellii | reverse complement strand
TCCTCCCACCAGAAGTCTGCAGGGTTCATAGGAATGAAAAACTTACCCATTTCAATGCTTAACTCAGAAGCAGACTTCTCTTCCCATCCGACTTAATACAATACTCTGTAAGATCCGATTTTATCTCCTAATAACCCTCAGCGTTCTTGGAGTCGGAAAACAAAGGATATTGAAAAAGCAGAGTTTAGGCAGGAAGGCCGAGAGTAAACTGAAAATCCTTGTAGGTGAGAAGCGGACCCCACTGACAGCAAGGAGGGCTGGGTCACAGAGAAACAAAGAACAATGACTG
>NW_027784041.1:0-289 GCF_054177405.1 Leptonychotes weddellii | reverse complement strand
CCCAATGTTTATAGCAGCAATGTCCACAATAGCTAAACTATGGAAAGAGCCTAGATGTCTATCAACAGATGAATGGATAAAGAAGATGTGGTATATATATACAATGGAATATTATGCAGCCATCAAAAAAGTGAAATCTTGCCATTTGCAATGACTTGGATGGAACTAGAGGGTATTAGGCTAAGGGAAATAAGGCAATCAGAGAAAGACAAGTATCATATGATCTCACTGATATGAGGAATTCGAGAAACAAGAGAGAGGGTCATAGGGGAAGCGAGGGAAAAATGAA
>NW_027784040.1:0-289 GCF_054177405.1 Leptonychotes weddellii | reverse complement strand
GCGCCTGGGTGGCTCAGTTGGTTAAGCGACTGCCTTCGGCTCAGGTCATGATCCTGGAGTCCCTGGATCGAGTCCCGCATCAGGCTCCCGGCTCGGCAGGGAGTCTGCTTCTCCCTCTGACCCTCCTCCCTCTCATGCTCTCTGTCTCTCATTCTCTCTCTCTCAAATAAATAAATAAAATCTTTAAAAAAAAAAAAAAGAAGTGGTCTCATTTGAGCAGAGACTTGAATTAAATAAGGGAACGAGCCATGCAAAGATATAACGGAGAAAAATGTTACGCAGATAGACC
>NW_027784039.1:0-289 GCF_054177405.1 Leptonychotes weddellii | reverse complement strand
ACTAGAGAACAAAGAGCAAAATAGACCTAAAACAATCAGAAGAAAAGAAATAATGAAAAGTTAAAAGAGAATACATGGAATTGAAAACAACAAAACAATAGAGAAAGTAAATGAATTCAAAAGCTAGTTCTTTGAAAAGACCAATAACATTGATACCTCTCGGCAGATTAAATAAGAAAAAGAGAAAGAAGACACATTTTAGCAACATCAGCAATTAAAGAAGGGGGTTATAACTACTGGATCCTATGCACATTAAAAGTTTAATAAGGAAATATTATGAACAACTCTA
>NW_027784038.1:0-289 GCF_054177405.1 Leptonychotes weddellii | reverse complement strand
GTCCTCCCAACATGTTCCCAGGGGCTCTGCTTGCTCACCATCGATGACAGAGAGCTCACTGCCTATTACATCTTTGGATGGCTATGACCACAGGAAAGGTCTTTGTTCTGCTTGGTCCAAATGTCCCCTTGTGCTTTCCTAAGAGCCCAGAATCTGCTCTTGGTCACACAGAACCTTCCTGAACCTCTGCCATGTCTCTGGGGTCAAAAGGAGGTAAAGCAGCTGACGTATATCATTTGCTTTCTATGTGCCATCAATGTGAGGGCCAAAAGCTGTATGAATACTATCT
>NW_027784037.1:0-289 GCF_054177405.1 Leptonychotes weddellii | reverse complement strand
ATATATTTTTGAGGGATGATAGTTTGCTCCTCTGCTCTGTCATATAGTCAAATGCCTCTCTCTGTATTTATGGCTTTATAGTGAATTTTGATACTTAATACTTAACTATCCCCTAATTGTTATGATTTTAGTAAATACTTCTATTCTTATGCAGTTATTCTTTAAATTGTTTTTAAATGTACAAGACTAAATACACGCACTTTAATGAAATTACATCATATTTATAGATTCATTTTTCTTTTTTTTTAAATTTTTTATTGTTATGTTAATCACCATACATTACATCATT
>NW_027784036.1:0-3455 GCF_054177405.1 Leptonychotes weddellii | reverse complement strand
TACATCAGCTGATACCCACAGAAAATATCCCTTCCATTGCCCATTCTTTTTGTGTCACTCATTTTCAATTCAGTTTTTCTTTTCTTTTTTTTTTTTTTTACGATTTTATTTATTTATTTGCGAGAGAGAGAATGAGAGACAGAGAGCGTGAGAGGGAGGAGGGTCAGAGGGAGAAGCAGACTCCCCGCCAAGCAGGGAGCCCGATGCGGGACTCGATCCGGGGACTCCAGGATCATGACCTGAGCCGAAGGCAGTCGCTTAACCGACTGAGCCACCCAGGCGCCCCTTCAATTCAGTTTTCATACTTGAGGGCAGAACCTCTGCAAGTGTGGCCATACTCTAACTTCAAGGGATGCTGGGAAATTGAGTATCTGGAATTTTTTACTTCTTTTCTCTAGGATGGGCTCTGCGCCTATCAAAACTCATTAAATGGTAAATTTATTAAGTAAAGAAAAAGGATTTAGATGGTATCTGGCCACATAATAATTGCAGTTAATTCCTACTCATTCCTCAGCACTTAGCTGAAATATAACTACCTCAAGGATCCCAATGGATCACCCCTTCCTCCCAGTCCAGGTCAGTCTGTTAGTAATATACTTTCACAATCTTTTTTTTTTTTTTTTTAAAGATTCTATTTATTTATTTGAGAGAGAGAGACACAGTGAGAGAGGGAACACAAGCAGGGGGAGTGGGAGAGGGAGAAGCAGGCTTCCCGCTGAGCAGGGAGCCCGATGCGGGACTCGATCCCAGGAGCCTGGGATCATGACCTGAGCTGAAGGCAGTCACTTAACCAACTGAGCCACCCAGGCGCCCTTTTTTTTTTTTTTTTTAAAGATTTTATTTATTTATTTGACAGAGAGAGACACAGCGAGAGAGGGAACACAAGCAGGGGGAGTGGGAGAGGGAGAAGCAGGCTTCCCGCCGAGCAGGGAGCCGGATGCGGGACTCGATCCCAGGCGTCTGGGATCATACTTTCACAATCTTTTACTTATCTTCCATAGTATAGCACTATTCTTATGAAATGATTAACTGTGTATTTCTTTGCCTAATTCTTGACTCTCTTTACTAAAATATAGGATCTATGAAGACAGTTACTGTATCTCAGTGAAACCTTTCTGTCTATAGATTAGCAGATAGTGGGTACCTAATAAATATGTTTTCAGTGAATAGATAATATGTTGAATGACACACCCCACTTCAGAGTGCTTTCCAAACAACATTGTCTACAATTTGAGGGATTTCCTACTTGATGACAACTTCCAAGATTCCATTTCTCTTGGTGAAAACCTAGATATGGAGAGTGTAGGGTTGGAAAAAAAAAAAAGTTCCCTCTACCCTCTTAGGTTTAGTACATGGACACTGCAGGTTAAAATGACAAAAGAAATTAACAGGAGAAAGGTTTATGAAACATGTACACAGGACCTCACAAAAAAGAAGTGAAAAGATGAAGAATTTATTGCCTAGGCTTAAGAGCTTATATACTATTTTATACCATTTAAATATCATTCATATGCCATTTCAACAAAGGGCGATAAATTGTGGGAATGTGACAAGATAAAGGAAAAGAGGTTTGGACTTCTAGAAACAGAAAATTATGTGAAGGTAAATATATGAGGAAACTAATGGAAGATAAGAGTTGCTTAGTAAGGTTTGTTATGCAGATTCAAGTTGGTGCCATCTCCAGGGGTAAGAGTTGAGTTGTTTTCAGTGTTTAAGAGTCATTCTTTTCTTTTTGGTATGGAGGATGGGAGGGGCAACACCTTCAAAGTTTGAAATATATATCCTGCTTTTAGGCAGAAATGGAGAGGACAGAGAGTTCTTCTGTGTTTGCTGTTCTTAATTGCTTTCAGCTCAAAATAATCCTTATGCCAAAGTAGTGTATTTTGGGGTAGCACATTCTGATCTCCTTCAGAGGAAAAACCGTATATGTATTAAACAAATTTATACCAATAATTTAGACTAAGAAGATTCCAATTGAGCATGCACATAAAATAACTTAATACTTTGCATTAATTTTTTACTTGTACTTTTATTATTTTAAAGTTTTCAAGTTTGGACACGTGTACAATTTTGTCAACCCACATGTTTGAGCTATGTTACCCAAATCTCATACCTCTCCTTTATTTTTTTTTTAAGATTTTATTTATTTATTTGACAGAGAGAGACACAGTGAGAGAGGGAACACAAGCAGAGGGAGTGGGAGAGGGAGAAGCAGGCTTCCCACTGAGCAGGGAGCCCGATGTGGGGCTCGATCCCAGGACCCTGGGATCATGACCTGAGCCGAAGGCAGATGCTTAACGACTAAGCCACCCAGGTACCCCCTCATACCTCTCCTTTAATTTCCAGAATTATCTTTTCTGCCCATCTTTTTCCTAGTTGTCCCATTTTTTAGGATTCTGAAGGCCTTTGCACTACTTTATGGTTGATAACCAGTGCTCTTATGTATAGATGAGTTCTTGCTATTCTTTATAGAGAATACATGGGACCACATTTTCATATAGATTAAAATTATGAAGATCATGGATCATGTTTTTTAAAAGCAGTGTCATAATGGTGGGTTCACTCCGACTGATGGCTAAACAACATAAATAACAGGTAAACCTATTAATATATGGCAACTATAAACTTCTGTAATTATGCAAGTAGGAGAATTATGTTCCAAGCTCCATAAAATAAGTGTAATTCAATAAGGGACTCCAATTGAATAGTAAAAGAGGTAAAGAGGCTCACTATTAAAATTTGCTAGATTTAAACCCAGTATACTAGCCATTGAATTGACAGTTTTATAAGTATGAATGGGTGAATGGGTGAATACCTCTCCTCTCTCAACTTTAGGTATCATTCTGGGAAAGGGCTCAATTAGTATTTATTGATTCAGTCTGTGAAGCTTCCGGAGTATCATGTTGAGCAAAACATACCCTTCACTATCCCTCATGGAGCTTACAGTCTATGAGAACTCAGGAATTTTATTGAATGATTGGCAGGTATTTATTAAAGAATCACATAAGCATACAATTAGAGTTGACCCTTGCATGATGTGGGGATTGGGGTGCCTACCTTCTGTGTAGTTGAAAATCCACATATAATTTTTGACTCCCCAAAAATGGAACTACAAAAAGCCTACTGTTGATGAGAAGACTTACCAATAACATAAACTGTTGATTAACACATATTTTTATGTCATATATATTATATACTGCATTCTTACAATACAATAAGCTAAAGAAAAGAAAATGTAATTAAGAAAGTCATAAGGAGGGCGCCTGGGTGGCTCAGTTGGTTAAGCGACTGCCTTCGGCTCAGGTCATGATCCTGGAGTCCCGGGATCGAGTCCCGCATCGGGCTCCCTGCTCGGCAGGGAGTCTGCTTCTCCCTCTGACCCTCCCCCCTCTCATGTGCTCTCTCTCATTCTCTCTCTCTCTCAAATAAATAAATAAAATCTTTAAAAAAAAAAA
>NW_027784035.1:0-289 GCF_054177405.1 Leptonychotes weddellii | reverse complement strand
CCGGGTCGTGGCAGGCTCTGCCCACCCCCAGCGTGCTGGGTCGTAGCGGACTCTGCCCCCCAGCGTGCTGGTCGTGGCGGGTCTACCCCCCCCAGCGTTCCAGGTCGTGGCGGGCTCTGCACCCCCCGCAGCGTGACGGGTCATGGCGGGCTCTGCACCCCCCAGCGTGCCGCTTTGTGGTGGACTCTGCCCCCCAGCGTACAGGGTCGTGGTGGGCTCTGCGCCCCAGTGTGCCAGGTTGTGGCTGGCTCTGCCCTCCAGCGTGATGGGTCGTGGCGGGTCTGCCCCC
>NW_027784034.1:0-289 GCF_054177405.1 Leptonychotes weddellii | reverse complement strand
GCCCTAAAGATGTATGTTTGAATACTCCACTGATGTGGCTGGATCTCTTGTGGCTCAGTTTCTAGGGCCTGGTTGTGGAGGGGCATGCCACCCATGGCTGTTTTCCATCTCAGATTGATGGGAAATCCCTCCAGCCAAGAGCACTAATAGACCTTTCTGCCTGTGCTATTTCAATTCACTTATGCCCACACTAATTTCTTCTAATATTATACTCAGATTGTTTCTTACTGGTTTATATTTTCAAAACTTGTTGCTATTTCAATTAAAAGTATCTTCACCAAGGACCAAA
>NW_027784033.1:0-289 GCF_054177405.1 Leptonychotes weddellii | reverse complement strand
CCGCGGACCCGACCAGGCTCCTCTGCTCGGCCGGCGCCCACGAGCCACCGCCCGGTCGCGCCCGGTCCTGGCGACACTGGGCAGCTCTGTCCCCCGGGGCCGGTCGCCAACACCTCTGCAGCCCGGAGCGAGGCTTTCTCCGGGGCCCTGGCACCGGGCAGCGTGTTGTTTTCGTTTGTTCTCTTTTTAAAAATGGAGACAGCTTAGGTTTTTTCCTGATTACAAAAAGAAATTCAAAAATCCTTTTAAGAGAAAACAGAAAAAAGTATAAAGAAGTTGCCAGCGCAGC
>NW_027784032.1:0-289 GCF_054177405.1 Leptonychotes weddellii | reverse complement strand
TCCTGTTGAGTTTGTAGGTGTTCAGAATGGTTTGATCCCTATCCAGCTGAATTCCTGAGAGGAGACGAAATCCAGGTCTCCTACTCCTCTGCCATCTTGCTCCGCCCCTTTAAGTAGATATTTTAAAATTAATAACATAGATATGCATCTTTAACACCATGGCTTTCAATGGCAAGATACAAACATAGAATAGAATTCTAAGAAATTGGTTTTAAATAGGAGCAAAAGCCTAGAGGTCTGGATGAATAAATTCTAGAGAGGACAAGAATGCATAATAACTTTTTTCCTT
>NW_027784031.1:0-289 GCF_054177405.1 Leptonychotes weddellii | reverse complement strand
ATGGAAAGTCTTCTTGGTTCACTTGACACTAGCAGTAAATTTTAGGAAAGTACTCCAGTTTGGCAAGGTAATATGTAACTGTGGCAGACACGGAGATACCATTCAGCTCTCCCTTCAAGAGAACCCTCTGTTAGAAATATAGATGTCTGACAGCCTCCAGCTGCTGTACCTTTAGATCCGCTGCAGTGCTCACTCTGAGGCCATGCTACCCACCCCACCCCCATCCTCTGACTCTTGTGCTGCTCCCAGGCAATGACTGAGCACAGAAGGTGCAGCAGAGCTGGGCCAT
>NW_027784030.1:0-289 GCF_054177405.1 Leptonychotes weddellii | reverse complement strand
TGCAATAGAAGGAGGAGGGAAAAGTCTCCAAAGCTACTTCACATATGTCCTTGGGCTGAGCTCTATAGAAACATATTTCTTTTTATTTTATTTTATTTTATTATGTTATGTTAGTCATCATACAATACCTCATTAGTTTTTGATGTGGTGATCCACGATCCATTGTTTTCATATAACACCCAGTGCTCATGCAATACGCACCCTCCTTAATACCCATCACCGGGCTAACCCTTCCCCCCACCCCCTCCCCTCTAAAACGCTGTTTGTTTCTCAGAATCCATAGTCTCTC
>NW_027784029.1:0-289 GCF_054177405.1 Leptonychotes weddellii | reverse complement strand
GCTGCCTCCAGCTTCAATAGAAGCATATGCCATCATACTGTAAACCTCTCAGACAAGAATTCTGACATTTCATTTTTCCTTATCTAAACGTCTCCAGCTGTCACGATGCCATCTGAGACAAGTTTTCAGTCTACAGTACTATTCTACTCTATCAGTTCTTTTGTACTTGCACAATGTCCATTCAGCAGTTTCACTGGGACAAAAGAACCAATCTCAGCATTTGGTTTTAGATATCCAGGATTTATTATGTGTTTAAAGTATGTCTGGATTATTCTTTTTTGCAGATGGA
>NW_027784028.1:0-289 GCF_054177405.1 Leptonychotes weddellii | reverse complement strand
ACAAAGGAGAAGTACCCACTCACACTTCTCAGTAGTGCCGAGGTCAGGAAATGGGACACACAGACAGGTACACACAGCCGCTGTCCCTCAGGGAACCACGGAAACGTAGGTGTGTGAAGGAGTGATTACAGCGGGGCGGCTTCGTTGTAATAATAGAAATGTGTGGAACAGGCAGAGATGGGACAGGGTGGGATGTCCTCAGCTGACCTGGACTCATCGTTACACAGAAGGAAAAATAGAAATAGCCTGTGTAAAGGAGAAGAGCCTCAACCGAAAGGTACACACTTAG
>NW_027784027.1:0-289 GCF_054177405.1 Leptonychotes weddellii | reverse complement strand
CTATGCTGAGTGCTGTGAATTGTGTAAGACTGTTGAATCACAGAACTGTACCTCTGAAACAAATAATACATTATATGAAAAAAAAAAAAGAAGAAGAAGAAGAAGAAGATAGCAGGAAGGGAGAAATGAAGGGGGGGAATCAGAGGGGGAGATGAACCATGAGAGACTATGGACTCTGAGAAACAAACTGAGGGTTCTAAAGGGGTGGGGGGTAGGGGATGGGTTAGCCTGGTGATGGGTATTAAAGAGGGCACGTACTACTGGGTGTTATACACAAACTATGAATGAT
>NW_027784026.1:0-289 GCF_054177405.1 Leptonychotes weddellii | reverse complement strand
AAGGGAAATGGGGTGAAAATCCTGATCCCCTCTGTGATTTTGTGGAGGTAAGCCAAGAGACCGGGAAACAACTTGAAATGGACCAGGTGAGGATATTTTTAGAACAATGGCCATTACGCATGTATAGTAGTATGTGTCTGTGATGGCTGGAAGTATAAAAGCTATTTGGCTGGAAAATATGGTCATTATTCTGAGTAGCGTTGAGCTCATCCAACACCTAGAGTCCTGTTTACTGAAGAAGGGGACAAATGGATGTTGGGTAGGCGGCAGCGGCTCTGCCTCCTGCTGG
>NW_027784025.1:0-3455 GCF_054177405.1 Leptonychotes weddellii | reverse complement strand
CTCTTACACCTGTCCCTCCCCTTGCCCCTGCCCCTGGCCCTGCTCTTAAACCTGTCCCTGCCCCTGACCCTACTCTTACACCTGTCCTCCCCTTGCCCCTGCCCCTGGCCCTGCTCTTAAACCTGTCCCTGCCCCTGGCCCTGCTCTTACACCTGGCCCTGCCCCTACCCTAACCACTGCCCCTGCCCTAACCACTGCCCCTGCCCCTGCTCCTGCTCCTGCAGGGCTCCCAGAGCCACACCCAGAGCCCACAGCCCTGCGGGGAGAGCTCCTTGTACAATTACCCTTAGTTCCATCGCCGGACCCCGACGCCCCGCCAGATTGTTTCATCCCCTCCCCCTATGTTCGTTCTCTCTGGTTCACATTAACTGTTATTTTATCTTTTCATGTTCTGTATACTGTTTATTATTTGTTTTAAATAAAATTACTTGTTTTCAATTGAACACGTCGTGAACATTAAGTACGTTCCCAACGCTGTGCCACCACACCACAGAACATTGCTGCGGAATATCTCATGCCCCAAAGGAGTCCCCGAACCAGAAGCCCTCCCTGCCCATTTCTCCCCCAGCCCAGGCCATCAAAACCCCTAAGCTGCTTTCTCTCCCTGTTCTTTTACTTGTTCTGGATGTTTCTGTACGTGGAATCACTCAATAGGTGCCTTTGTGTCTGCCCACCTATTTTCAAAGGGGACTCGTTTTCTTCTGTGTTTATTTGTCATAAAATTTCCCTTATTCGATATTGAAATCCCCGATGGATTACACATCAGATGTAATCATAGAGGCCACTTTAGGAATTATGGCCACAATCTCGGGGCCGAGACCCCTGTTCCTGCTGGGACACCACAGCCTGACCCCAGACAGGAAACGGCTGGTTCCTCCTGTGGCCCACACAGAAACCAGGGAAATGCAGAAAGCTGGAAGACACACCACAAAGCAAGGCCAGAGAAAGGTTTCACCTGACTCTGGTCCAAACCATGCTCCAAGTCACTGGGTTCCACAGGGATGGAGACCAAACACACACAAGTCCAAGGGGGAGGATAGGCACGCAGGGAATATGTGTCAGAGATGTGGAGCTCCCGGGGAAGGACTCCGGCAAAGGAAACCTTATGGATGCAGTGCTGGTCACCCTCAGACCGGCAGGTGTCTGGTCTGGGGAGAACGTGAGGAAGCGGAGGTCCAATGCAGGTCCCCTGGAGGAAAGGGTGACGGGCACCCCTGTCTGGGAGAACAGTGAGCAGCACCCATCCCAGGCCACAGGTGCACCCATCACCTGGCATGCTCGGCCTCGGACTCACCCCCGGAAACTCTGGCTCGGTTTTTCACAGATGTATTTTCAGGAGTGTTCATCACAGCGGTGGTGGAGAGAGCAGGGAATGGAACAACGCTAATGCCCACGGAGATGGATGGGATCCATGGTCCCAGTCCTCATGATAGAATGCCCTGTAGCTACTGTCACATTGTCCTTTGGGGTACAGGATCTGGGAAGCCCCTCCTGAGACCCCCTCCTGCCACCCTGTTCCTGGGAACATTGAGAATTGAGGAGGAGGTGGAGAGGATCCAGGATGACGTCGGGTCCAAGGAGAAGGAAGGTCAGCACTGGGAGGACAGATGGACATGCCCTGAGCCACCATCCAGGGCCCGGGCTGTGATGCCCTTGGACCTCACCCCAAATAATGGCTCCTGAGGTATGGATCCAGCTTCTGTGGTTTCACTCCCTCCCTCCCTATGTCATTTATTCACTCATTCATTCCCCCCTCTCTCCTTCCCCTCCACCCCTCCCTTCCCTCTCCCACTCCCTCCCTCCCTGCCTCCCTGCCTCCCTCCCTCCCCTCTATCCCTCCCATCGTCCCTTTCCTCCTGCCTCTCTCCCCTCCTTCTCCCCATCCTGCCTCCCTCCCATCCTCCCTTCCCTCCTCCCTCTCTCCCTTCCTTCTCTCCCATCGTCCCTTCCTCTCTCTTTCCCTCACTCCCATCCTCCCTCATTCAGCACAGGATCTGGGGTCCCTGCTGTGTACTGAGCACTGGGGCTTCATCAGCGAGCACTCCCCAACCCACATGGTCACGTCCACTGTGGGAGGTGATGGGGGGCAGTCCTCAGGGCTAGCTCTGGTGATGAGTGCTAGGAATCTGCTCCTGGAAACAGGCCAGTTGCACAAAGAAAAGAATGGAGACACCCATGTTTAGCACCTCCTCTAGAAAAATCTCGTCCTGAAAAGTGATGAAAAGTAAGTATGTCCTAGACTTCAGGCAATGTGAGTTCTAATGGCAGGTACACACTGATTCCTAGAACCAACAAAGAGTAAATCATCCAGTGTCAACTGGGGAGTTGTGACACAACTTCTCTGACCAAATGACAGCATTTCAGCCAACATCTCCAGGGCCTCCGAGTTTTCCCAAGGGTCTCTGTGATCCTTTGATCCTTCCATCGACCTCCTTGGGAAGTTCTGTCCTGTCCTCTTCCTTGTCTCCTGCCTCTTCTGGGACCCTTCTGTGGCTTCCCCCTCCCCTCTTTGCCAGGGCCGCCCTCACCAGGATTCCCCATGCCCCTTGGCTGGGTGCCCGCATCCCACACTGGGCCCCATGAGCCCAGTGCCTTGTGCAAGGCCTGTGCGCTCCCTCTGGGGTCACTTGGCATCTCCCTTGCAGCGACCTGCATCTTGCTGTGCTGAGTCTCCTCTGAGCAGTCTGTGAGGCTGAACTGTACCCATGTCACGGGCACGGAAGCGAGAGTCCAGAACATCCAGATGACCCGCTCCCAGTCCCAGCATGTGGAGCCTGGGCCAAGGATGGTCCACGAGCAGAGGAGGACTTGGACCCAGGGAGCCTGAGGGAGGATGTGGCACAGTGAGCCCACAGGAGGAGAGTGGGCAATGTGGGGGCCTGGTGCTCAGACCTGCTGGGAGACCACATCGCACTGGCTCTGTCCCCAGGGCTGGAGGTTGTCAGGGTATCCACCCTCCCAGGCTGTAGGCTGGCAGGGACTGGCAGGGGAGGAGGCATCTGGTGCAGGACAGAGCCCTCTGCAGAGAGGAGGGGGCAGGCGCTCCCCCAGCAGCTGGAGGAACTTGGGGTAGCCACCCTCCCAGGCTGCAGGCTGGCAGTGACTGGCAGGAGAGGAGGCACCGCTGGTGCAGGAGAGAGCCCTCAGGCAGAGAGGAGGGGGCAGGCTCTCCCCCAGCAGCAGGTGCACTTGGGCAGGCTGAGGGGGGCATCAGTGGACAGCAGTGCCTACAGCTGGGGTCTCCACAAAGACTCTCAGGCTCAACACAAGCTTGTCTGGATGGCCTTTGTCCCCCAAATACAAAGTCTGGCCCAGGACCCCCGTCAAGCCCTGACTCTCAAACCTTTATACTCAGCTCAAGTGACAAGAAATGGCCAATAGTTTAGGTGGTGTTGGGTGCACAGGGACATTTGTTTTTCTGGCCCATGCTGTAACGTTGCTGGCATTTTAAAGAT
>NW_027784024.1:0-289 GCF_054177405.1 Leptonychotes weddellii | reverse complement strand
GGAGTCTGCTTCATCCTCTGACCCTATCCCCTCTCAGGTGTTCTCTCTCTCTCATTCTCTCTCTCTCAAATAAATAAAAATAAAATCTTAAAAAAAAAAAAAAAGAAATCCTTCTTAATATTCCTTAGGCTTGATGTATCTGCAGTTGCTTTTTCCCTCAAGTATTTATCTTTCAGATACACCTGAAGGATTAACACATAAAGATTGAGATGGCTTTAAAACATCTTAGCAGGTGGACAGACACGAATGGTCATGTGATAACCACGGTTGAAACCCGCTAATTAGTATA
>NW_027784023.1:0-289 GCF_054177405.1 Leptonychotes weddellii | reverse complement strand
AAAAAAAAAAAGAAAGAAACTCTCCGGGTTGGTTAAAACTCCCCCATTTTTAGTGGTACAGAATTTTACCTGAAGAAAATGACCTCCTCGGGCCTGAGGGGCGTTCTGCCAAGGAGGCCCTGAAGCGAGGGGCAGCCTGGTGTGGCAGCTCAGGGAGCGGCGGCTCGGAGGGTCACACTTGGAGCACCTGCTGCCACCCGGCCGGTTCCTGCCCCACCTTCCGCCAACACCCTCCAGGCTGGACACTCTACGAGCCTCGATAAGTCTCTGGGGAAATGTGCCTCTGCCC
>NW_027784022.1:0-289 GCF_054177405.1 Leptonychotes weddellii | reverse complement strand
CCATGAAGTCTGTCCCTTCCAGCTCGCTGGGACCCTCGGGCCACAGTCAGGCCGTCCTCTTTACTAGTTGCCAAAACTGGGCCTTCATGCGAAGTCCTATTAATTTGGTTTAATTTTTATGTCCCTGAGAGGATTTCAAGGCCAGCTGGACCCCTTCCCCTGTGGACAGGTATGAAGTGTGTTCCCACAGGAAGCATCCTGAGTTTGTGGGAAGGTGGGGTTTTCCAGCTCTTAGGTCCTCAGTTAGGATCCCCGCGAAAGCCCGTGGTCACCGGGCCACCTTGGGATG
>NW_027784021.1:0-289 GCF_054177405.1 Leptonychotes weddellii | reverse complement strand
TTCTACTTTCAAATTATGTAATTTCCTCTTCTGTCCTGTCCTTACATGAGGTGCTTTGATTACACAGGATGATATATAGATCTACCAACAACAAATAAACACATGCTAATGTTCGAATTAGATGGCAAGTAGTAGGTTTCTGGTGAAATGTGGGAAAATTAGGTGCCTTGAACCATATAGCAGAGCAAGTTTGAAGAAAAGGGGAAGCTACACACGATTCTTCTACCTTGGAATTTAAGCATTGTCAATGGTAGATTTTCCACTCTGTTTTACCCTAAAGCCATGGTAT
>NW_027784020.1:0-289 GCF_054177405.1 Leptonychotes weddellii | reverse complement strand
CTGGGTGGCTCAGTTGGTTAAGCGACTGCCTTCGGCTCAGGTCATGATCCTGGAGTCCCGGGATCGAGTCCCGCATCGGGCTCCCTGCTCGGCAGGGAGTCTGCTTCTCCCTCTGACCCTCCTCCCTCTCATGCTCTCTGTCTCTCATTCTCTCTGTCTCAAATAAATAAATAAAATCTTTAAAAAAAAAAAAAGAATGAGGAAAGGTGACTGGCTGCCCCTACCGGTGCCTGAGAAGTCACATGACCTGCATCTCTGGGACTAGCTGGGGGGAGCAAAGATGGCTATA
>NW_027784019.1:0-289 GCF_054177405.1 Leptonychotes weddellii | reverse complement strand
TGAATAATGGAACACTTCATCTAGAACTAATGATGTAATGTATGGGGATTAACATAAGAATAAAAAAATAAATTAATTAATTAAAAAAAAAAAAAGAAAGTGTTCTGTCTAAGGATGAATACTTGGAAGAGCCCAAAGTCAAAAGGAAAGACAAAATGATACTTTCGAGGAACTCGAAAACTCTTACACCCCTAGTTGCAACAAATATTAAACCCAGTCTAACTCCTAACCAAACTGCCATAAATCCTCACAATAAATTTCTAATTACCTCAGTTCCAATTACTCAATA
>NW_027784018.1:0-289 GCF_054177405.1 Leptonychotes weddellii | reverse complement strand
GATCCCAGGCCTCGGGGTCCCCTCCCCTGCTTGCAGACCCTGGCCTTTGAATCCTTGGAGACCCAGCAGAGCAACGAGGGTATCCTGCCCAGAGCAGGAGGCCTGGGGCTCAGCCCCTGCTGTCCTTCCCGCCGGTCCCCGAGGGCAGAGCAGCTCGGTGGTGTCCAGAGCGCTCACGCGGCCTCTCACTGACCACACTCCCCTGCATCGGGGGGCCCATCCTCCTGTCTCTTCTCCAGGAGACCGAGGGGAGAAAGGAGTACGCGGGGAGAAAGGTGAGCCCGGCTCG
>NW_027784017.1:0-289 GCF_054177405.1 Leptonychotes weddellii | reverse complement strand
TTTTTTTTTGTATGTTGTTTTTGTCTGGTTTTGGTATCAGAATACTGCTGGCCTCTTCAAATGAGCTGGAAGTGTTTCTTCCTCTTCTGCTTTTTTTTTTTTTTAATAGTCATTAAGAATTGGTGTTAATTCTCCATTAAATGTTTGGGTGAATATAACATTATTAATGCCTCTTATCCTGGGCCTTTTTTTTTTTTTTGGTAGGTAATTTTTTTGATTACTGATTTAATCTCTCCATTTTTTTTTTTTTTTAGGTCTGTTAGTTTGTCTGCAGCTTTTTAGTTTGTAT
>NW_027784016.1:0-289 GCF_054177405.1 Leptonychotes weddellii | reverse complement strand
CCACAATGGCAGTGAAGCTGTGGTGTCTCTCAGGTGGCACTTTCTAGAATGTGCCCCCTGGGAGTTGCTGGATAAACGCCCCCTAGGTGGTCTGGGAGTGCTGTGCACACGGAAGTGTCCGGCCAGAAGACTCTGATCTATTATTAGTGCCCCAGGGAGGTGTCAGGGAAGCCGCGGGACTTGGGGTGCTGCTGGCCACGCCGCCCTGCAGCAGCCTGGTCCCCGAGAAGCTGTGTGCGGGGCGGAGCCTGGTGCGGGAGAAGCCTCATGCCCCCCAGGAGCCTGCTGG
>NW_027784015.1:0-289 GCF_054177405.1 Leptonychotes weddellii | reverse complement strand
CCTGAATTATCTCTATTTCTTCCAGGTCATTTCCCTACCTTGTTTGATTATGCTGGCCTCCTTCATTTGCGGTGTTTTTTTGTTTTTTGTTTTTTTTTTTACATTTCTGTTGGTCCTTGATTGTCTGTTCATATTTACAAACAAGACAGTAAACATCTCTGTGCATGGGAGTGGGGTTTATCATCCAGTGGTTTCTGCTTCCAGATAGAAGGGAGCCAACCTTTATGCCACCATAAAAAGCTCTTTTATCTTGGCCACTAAAGTCCACACTAGGTGCCCTAATTATTCC
>NW_027784014.1:0-3455 GCF_054177405.1 Leptonychotes weddellii | reverse complement strand
CAGATCAATGAAACTAGGAGCTGGTTCTTTGAAAGAATTAACAAGATTGATAAACCCCTGGCCAGACTTATCAAAAAGAAAAGAGAAAGGACCCAAATCAACAAAATCACGAATGAAAGAGGAGAGATCACAACCAACACCAAAGAAATACAAACAATTATAAGAACATATTATGAGCAACTCTATGCCAGCAAATTAGATAATCTGGAAGAAATGGATGCATTCCTAGAGATGTATCAACTACCAAAACTGAACCAGGAAGAAATAGAAAACCTGAACAGACCCATAGCCACTAAGGAAACTGAAGCAGTAATCATCTCCCAACAAACAAGAGCCCAGGGCCAGATGGCTTCCCAAGGAAATTCTACCAAACATTTAAAGAAGAATGAATACTTATTCTTCTGAATTTGTTTCAAAAAATACAAATGGAAGGAAACCTTCCAAACTCACTGTATGCGGCTAACATTACCATGATTCCAAAACCAAAGACCCTACCAAAAAGAACTATAGACCAATATCCCTGATGAACATGGATGCAAAAATTGTCAACAAAATACTAGCTAATAGGATCCAACAGTACATTAAAAGGATTATTCAAAATGATCAAGTGGGATTTATTCCTGGCCTGCAAGGGTGGTTCAAAATCCACAAATCAATCAATGTGATACACCACATTAATAAAAGAAAGGACAGGAATCATTTGATCCTCTCAATAGATGTTGAAAAACTCTGGACAAAATACTGCATCCTTTCTGATAAAAACTCCCTGCAGTGAAAGGATAGAAGGAGCATACCTCAATATCATAAAAGCCATTTATGGAAAACCCATAGCAAATATCATCCTCAAGGGGGAAAAACTGCGAGCTTTTCCCCTAAGGTCAGGAACATGACAGGGCTGTCCACTCTCACCACTGTTGTTCAGAGTAGTACTGGAAGTCCTGGCCTCAGGATTCAGACAACAAAGAGAAATAAAAGGCATCCAGATTGGCAAAGAAGTCAAATTCTCACTCTTCAGAGATGACATGAACAAAAACCACCAGATATCTGGGAATAAACCTAACTAAAGAAGTAAAGGATCTGTACTCTGAAAACTATAGAACACTTATGAAAGAAACAGAGGAAGACACAAAGAAATGGAAAAACATTCCATGTTCATAGATTGGAAGAACAAATATTGTTAAAATGTCTATGCTACCCAGAGCAACCTACACATTCAATGCAATCCCTATTAAGTTACTATCAACAGTTTTCACAGAGCTGGAGCAAACAACCCTAAAATTTGTATGGAACCAGAAAAGACCCTGAATAGCCAAAAGAATATTGAAAAAGAAAACCAAAGCCAGAGGAATCACAATTTTGGACTTCAAGCTGTATTACAAAGCTGTAATAATCAAGACAGTATGGTACTGGCACAAAAACAGACACATAGATCAATGGAACAGAATAGAGAACCCAGAAATGGACCCTCAACTCTATGGTCAACTAACCTTCGACAAAGCAGGAAAGAATATCCAGTGGAAAAAAGACAGTCTTTTCAACAAATGGCATTGGGAAAATTGGACAGCCACATGCAGAAGAATGAAATCGGACCACTTTCTTACACTATACACAAAAATAAACTCAAAATGGATGAGAGAATTAAATGTGAGATAGGAATCCATCAAAATCCTAGAGGAGAACACAGGCAGTAACCTCTTTGACCTTGGCTGCAGCAACTTCTTGTTAGACATGTCATCAAAGGCAAGAGAAAGAAAAGCAAAAATGAACTATTGGGATCTCAAGATAAAAACTTCTGCACAGCAAAGGAAACAGTCAACAAAACTAAAAGGTAATCTATGGTATGGGAGAAGATATTTGCAAATGACATATCAGATAGAGGGCTAGTATCCAAAATCTATAAAAACTTATCAAACTCAACACCCAAAAAACAAAAACTCCAGTCAAGAAATGGGTGGAAGACATGAACAGACACTTCTCCAAAGAAGACCTACAAATGGCCAACAGACAGGAGAAAATGCTCAATGTCACTTGGCGTCAGAGAAATACAAATGAAAACCACAATGAGATACCACCTCACACCAGTCAGAATGGCTAAAATTAAGAACTCAGGAAATAACAGATGTTGGCAAGGATGTGGAGAAAGGGGAACCCTCTTACAGAGTTGGTGGGAATGCACACTGGTGCAGCCTCTCTGGAAGACAGTATGGAGGTTCCTCAAAAAGTTAAAAATAGAGCTACCCTATGACCCAGCAATTGCACTATTAGGTATTTATACAAAGGATACAAACATAGTGGTTTGAAGGGGCACCCCAATGTTTATAGCAACAATGTCCACAATATTTAAAATATGGAAAGAGCTCAGATGTCTACTGACAGATGAATGGCTAAAGAAGATGTAGGTATATACAATGGAATATTACTCAGCCATCAAAAAGAATGAAATTTTGCCATTTGCAACAATGTCAATGAAACTAGAGGATATTATGCTAAGTGAAGTCAGTCAGTCAGAGAAAGACAAATATATCATTTCATTTATATGTGGAATTTAAGAAACAAAACAGATGAACATAGGGGACGGGAAGGAAAAATAAGATGAAAACAGAAAGGGAGACAAATCATAAGAGACTTAACTATAGGAAAAAACTAAGAGTTGCTGGAGGGGAGGGCACTTGATAGAATGAGCACTGGGTGCTATATGAATCACTAAATTCTACCTCTGAAACTAATAATACACTATAAGTTGATTAAATTGAATTTAAATTAAAAAAATATCCACATATAAGTGGATCTATGCAGTTCAAACCTGTGTTGTTCAAGGGTCAAGTGTGGTTTGAATTGTGGTTTGAATTGAAAGGTGCTTGAGAAAATATATTATTGCTCCTGAATTTTCTGACTTCAAATTCCTGCTATCAGATATTCATAAAACACTTCAACAGACACATGGAGCAAAAATAAATACACAATATAGAATCAAACAAGCAAGAAACAACATAGAAAAAGGATAATAATGACAATATATGTGGGAATTAAAACCAGACAGCAAGGAGGTTATTAGATGTAAATCAAATGAAAATTTTGTACTATTTGGGAGGAAGGTAAAGATATTTAATAACTTTACAGAATGTTAATCAAATATATGTATATTAAAATTTAAAGATAAATACTAAAAAGTGAGATTTTAGTGTTTCTCACTCTCTCACACAATTATCTCAGAAATAATTTAAGCACAAAATAAACGAGTAAGAATGAAGACCATTTGAAAAACCAGTGTGATTGAATACAGGCATGCACTCAAGATTTAAACAACACTCTTTTGAAGGACACAAGGAATATTTATAAAAATAGACCAGGTAGAGAAGAAGATAACAGGAGGGGAAGAATGAAGGGGGGGGGGATCGGAGGGGGAGATGAACCATGAGAGACGATGGACTCTGAAAAACAAACTGAGGGTTCTA